>NC_069503.1:434880258-434942758 GCF_027579735.1 Bombina bombina
AAAGGTGTCGAGTAGGCAGGCTTGCTAAAGGCTGCTTGCCTTAGACGGTCTTTAAAGGTGAAGTGATGAAAGCAAACTACCACATCTCGTGGCTTGTCGGTGACATCGACCTTGGTCTAAGAGTCCTATGAGCTCACTCCATGGCATGCGAGGTACCTTCCAGGGGGCCCAAGAGTGCGGCAAATAACGATCTGTCAAGGCACGTGTGGACGCTCCAGCCTTCACAGCCACCCACCCGGTCTCCCTGACGTCCACCAGCCAGTAGGGATGTGTCGGCAAATCCCCAAGGTGAGTTGCACTGTGCTGCAGGGCCCCGGCCCTCCAGAGCCTCGGTTCCAAGCAGGGATAGCTGGAGGGGACAGGAAGGAACCGGCTGACGTACTCTTTTTCGGGCGGCCTTGCACCTGCACGGTGTTGGAAGCTGGGCACCCTCAAGCGGAGATCTTGTGGGGGAAAGTACCAGAGTACCCTGGTAGAGTGTAGGTCTTTGATAATGAGCCTCCGGAGCGGAGGCCCGACGCTCCGGATGGCTTAGGCAGTCGCCTACGCAGTTCCAATAACTTGTCACTAGACCCCTCTGTGGGCCACCCTGTGTCAAAGCTTACAGCTGGCACGATTATCTTCGAAAGTCAGGTCACTCGCTTGTCTCGACTTCCCTTTAGATAATTGCTCCAAGCCAGCAAGTTTTTGGGCAAAATTAGGCACTTTCAGTCACTTTTAGATCTGAGCGGAGCTCTCCTAAGTTGCTTCCACACAGTATGGCGGTTAGCTCCGCCGCCACTCCCGTTTTTGAGTCACTGCATAGGAACTTCAGAATAAGGGAACAAGCAGACTGCTGAAACGGCACTGGAAATGACAGTAAAGCAAGCAGCTGCAATGAGAGGTAAAAAAATATATAAACTATTTCACAGTCACTGTGACCTCTGTACCTGCACCACCACTGGCCCTGATTTCTACAGTGACCTGGAACAAATGCTGTGTGCTTGCAAATTCCGGGGGGGGGGGGGGCCCCTCTTGCGTGATACAAGACTTTCACGTGATACAAGGGGCTGGGAAATCAAAGTAAATTTTGAAATTTGGCAGAAAAAAAAATCTGTTTATTTAAAATTCAGCGTTGTCTTTATTATGCATTTCTACTGTATTTAATCGTGTTTTTAAGAAATATGCATATTGGGGACGTCCAATGCAGGCCACTGTTTTGCAATGGTACTCGTAGTCCCTTTTAGCAGTAGTATATAGGGAAAAAAGAAACTACTTTCACACTGTGCAGCTGGTATATTCTGTTGCACCCAGTGCACAGAGCGAAGTGGTGCAGGCATCAGCCCTACACCTCTCATAAGTAAAGCAGCCAGGGCCAATATTCTTAGCACCACTTGTCATAGTGCTGGTATATTTAAACCCTGGAACAACTGTTTTGTTCACCTAGATCTTAATTTTTGGATGTGTAGCCTAAATGGACCTTATTCCCTCAGTTACTTAAAGGGAAAGAAAAGTGCAAAAAAGAAAATTCTGTAATATGTGCAAACTACAATGGATTAAAATGCTCTGTTTATCCCCTAAAAAGGAATTAAACGCATAGTTAAAGGTACATGAAACCCAATTTTTGTTTTCATTATTCAGATAGATCATACAATTTTAAACTACTTTTCAATTTACTTCTAATTTGCATATTTCTCTTGGTATCCTTTCTGCTGATTGGTGGTGGCACATATATGCCTCTTGAGATTGGCTTGCCAATGTGTTCCGCTAGCTTCAAGGAGTGCATAACTGCTTCTTCAGCAAAGGACACCAAGAAGAGAATTATGGTTATAAATGTATGCTCTATCTGAATCCTTAAAGAAAAAATTGGGTTTCATGTCCCTTTTTAAAGTCGGCTCCATAGCAGTAATACAGTCTGTCAGCTAGCTGAACACATTTGGTGAACCAATGAAGACAATTGTATGTAGCCAGTGCCACCAATCGCCAGCTAGCTTGCAGTAGTGCATTCCTGCTGCTGAGGATTTGTACCTATGATTTTAAACATTTGATAATAGAAATTATTTAAATTTAATAAGTGTTTAAAAATGATATGCTCTGTCATGGAAGTTTGATTTTTGACTCATGTCCCTTTTAACTGCTTTCCTTTTTGGAATGTTATAAAATTGTTTTACGTGTAATGTTCTGTGCAATACCGTTGTTCTTTTAAAATCCTGTTAAAACAATGGCTTGATTTAGGATTCCTAACTTCTTACATCCAATCGGTAATATCGTATTCCCTCAATGGAGCACTAATTTCAAACCAGTGTTTATGCTTTTGTAAAGTAGAGAAATGGCCAAACCTGGTACCTAGATTTGAACACATTTTTCTAGCCCTGTTCTAAAGCTAAAATTATCTTTAAAAGGACATACACTCATTTTTTCTTTGCATACATGTTTTGTAGATCTATTTATAAAGCCCATAAAGTTTTTTTATTTAAAAAAAAAAAGTATAGTTTTGCTTATTTTTAAATAACATTGCTCTGATTTTCAGACTCCTAACCAAGCCCCAAAGTTTTATGTGAAATACCGTCAGCTACCTTCTCCAGCTTGCTTCTGTTTGTGTAAAGGGTCTTTTCATATGCAAAAGAAGGGGGAGGGGGGGGGGTGTCTTATTTCCCACTTGCAATGGGCTTTCCAACTACCTTTTCAACAGAGCTAAACTGAAAGCTTCTTAGTAAGTCTTTAAACAGTTCTATACTGGATTTTTATATCAGTATCTGGGCATCTTGTTCTTTATAGTAGTTTCTTTTACATGCAGTTATATGAAAATGAGTGTATACTCTCCCTTTAACTCATTGGCATGCACCTTGCAGCCAATCGCATATCGTGGTGATATACCGGAGTTACTAAGTTTACCTTGTTGATGTCCTTTTTGCCGCCATATTTTGATTTTTTTTTGCTTTATCTATTTGATTTGTGGTTGGCTGCACTTTATACATGGTGGGGGTTATAAGGGTTTGGTTTATTCACGCTTGAGTTGTCTGAAGGAGGTCACTGTTTTTTCTTTGAAAAATTGGGTTATTTAGCTTTCTTAAAGGAACATTATACACCAAAAAAAATATTGGCAGATTAAATAAAATGTTTGTAATTAACATGCATAAGCAATTTAGATTCTAAAGCTGCTAAAAGGAGAGCGAAACTTGCAGTTCTTTTAAATGCATATGAATAACTACGTAATCCACACTTGTTATAGAAATAAGGGGTTTACCTTCCTAACTAGTGTGCTGGAGCGGTTTGTGTAATGTGGATGGGCGGTGTTATATGCAAATGTAGGAAAAGCTGCAGATTCGATGTACAAAGTAGCTACTCAGCTTATTTTCCCTGCAGAGCTCCTTTGCAAGTCTGCTGGTATGTCGCTAAAGCTTCCCTCCTCCGTTTACCACGGCAGTGGTCACACCGGAGGGGAAGTCTCTCATACTACTGTTTAACGATCTCCTTGAAATGAGGATCATATTACACAGAGCGGTATGTGAGACTTCCACTCCGGTGTGTGCACTGCCATGGTAACGGAGGAGGGAGGCTTTACATATGACACTGCCCATCCAGCATGAAGGCTGGCTTTAAAGGGACATTATAAACTCATTTTTTCTTTGCATAAATGTTTTGTAGATCTATTTATGTAGCCCATAAAGTTGTTTTTTTTTGTGTTTTTTATTTAAATGTATAGTTTTGCTTATTTTTAAATAACATTGCTCTGATTTTCAGACTCCTAACCAAGCCCCAAAGTTTTGAGAATACCATCAGCTACCTTCTCCAGCTTGCTCCTGTTTGTGTAAAGGGTCTTTTCATATGCAAAAGAAGGGGGAGGGGGGGGGGGGGAAGTGTCTTATTTCCCACTTGCAGTGGGCTTTCCAGCTACCTTTTTAACAGAGCTAAACTGAGAGCTTCTAAGTAAGTTATTTTTTTTATTATTATTTATTTATTTTTTAAACAGTATTATACTGGAATTTTATATTTCCGTATCTGTGCATCATATTCTTTATAGTAGTGTCTATTACATGCAGTTATATGAAAATGAGTGTATACTGTCCCTTTAAGCACACTAGTTAGGGAGGTAGGTAAAAACATTATCTCTAACAAGTGTGGATTACGTCAGTATTCATATGCAGTTGAAGAACTGCAAGTTTCTTCTAACGTTTAGCAGCTTTAGAAGCAAAATAGCTTTTGCATGTTAATTACAAACTTTATCTCCATCAAACATTTTATTTAACCAATATTTTTTTTTGGTGTATGTCCCTTTTAAAGGGATGCTAAACAGTCTGTTTCATTGTGGTCATTAAAAAGCACTAAGCTGCATTGTATACTTTAATAGAAAAAATTGCAATGTGTATTAATCTATTTACACAGATTTTACCTTTATTTCTTTTTGCAATGTCCTTTTACTTTGTCACAGCCTTAAAAGGAGGAGGGGCTTCTGCAGAAAGTTTTCTTAGCCCGATGTCATAAAACTTAGACTGGTTATTAAGCAAATAGACTAGATAACAGGGAGTCGGGTTATCTTCTGACTGATCTAGGCATGAGCTAGTCTGTTTCAATGATATCAGCTCCCATGTCACACTGGGGGCAGGGCTACACTGAGGATTTCTAAGTGCTCATTATGCAAGAAAACAAATTGCTGTTTTTTACACAATCTGTTTCTTTTTAGGTTTACTTTGTTTTAACCTTTGTTTTTTTATCGAAGGAGCACTGTTTAATATCCCTTTAATATTAATTTCCAAATAGCACCTTGGTATAGGTCCATATTTCAGGTTTGAGTGATTATGTATGTATGTATGTAATCTGCAAAGATACAAGGTAATCGGAGGTAAAAAGTATATTGTGTTGGTTATGCAAAACGAGCAATGGGTTATAAAGGGATTATTTATCTTTTTAAATAATGGATTTAGTTGACTGTCCCTTTTTAATAATAGATTTTTTTTTCCTTAATATAAGGAGAGTCCACGGCTTCATTCCTTACTGCTGGGAAATACTGAACCTAGCAACCAGGAGGAGGCAAAGACACCCCAGCCAAATGCTTTAAATACCTTCCCCGCTTTCCCCCATCCCCCAGTCATTCTTTGCCTTCCATCACAGTAGGATGGCAGAGAAGTGTCAGAAGATTTCGGAGTTGTTCCCTAGGAGGGGTATCTGCCCTTTGATATGGGAATGGAGTTTTAAGTAGTCTTGTCAGTCTCTCAGTGAGAGCATTGACGAAAGTTAGTCTGAAGATGCAGGGAGAGTCTGTTTGCGAACCCATCCAGACTGCCTGCTAACAGCTCCTTAAGTAATCAGTATTGAAGAGTTTCACTGCCTGCTGTTTCTTCACTCAAGTCAATGTCAGGAGCGATGCTACAAGACTGTTACGCTTGAGAGGCTGTGTTTCTGTTACACAGCATGGATTCTGGTAACATATGTTGAAAACGCTAGAAGACAGTCACAGTGTAACTCCTTTTATCTTAATAGAATCATGGGTTATCTCCTGAGGGAGGTTATCGAACAGTGGGGATTAATCAAATGTGATGCTTTGATTGTATGCTGCTTTATGTGTGATTTTATTAGGCTCAGACTGTTTATGTGACTGGAACACAGGTTTTTACTTTCACTTTGAACGCTGCGCAGCTTGTAGCTTGGTGCGCTTTTTCTCATAGGGGCGGTCCTGCCTTGCGCACCACGTGACCCGGAGTGGTCACACTTTCATTTTCTCTTTCCTGACCTAGCTAGCTGTCGGAGAAGATGTTTTTTTTTTTTCTGCCTGGGTCTAGGAGGTGGTGAATGCCTCTGCCATTGGGAGTATAAAGGTGCCGTTTTTGTGAGAAATAAAGGTCTTTTTTTTTATTATTCTGTGTCCTGCTACCATTAGCGCAAGCTTTGGGAGGATTCTGATATTCTTGAGGGTACTCCCTCTATTCCAAATAGTAATACCCAAGGCCTTGGTATGTCCGCCCTCTCAACTATGTTTAACATGCATTAACAAAGTTATGTCTAAGAAGGTTAACACCTTTAGTACGACTGAGCCGTCCACCTCTGAGGACTCGCCGTCCTGTGAGGTGCATACTCCTCAGTCATCTCCCTCATCACATGCAGCTTCCCGTAGCACGCCTGATCCTCCATCTGGAGGAAGCCTTTTACCATCAGACTTTACTGCGCAGTTAAAGACGGTGGTGTATGAGGCTCTTACTGCTTTACCTTGCCCTGCCAAGCACAAGAGAAAGGTTAAACCTAGCTCTCCTGTCCAGGGGTCATCTAGTGATTTATTGGATTTATCTTTTTTTTTTTTTTTTTTTTCAATTATCCAAGGATGGTCACATTCTGAGTCTTCAAAGGTAAACTTTCTGGGTCGGAGTCTGCTACCTCTAGGCCTCCTGTGGCGGAGAAACCAGCCTTTAGATTTAAGATTGAACACTAACGTTTTCTTATAAAGGAGGTTCTGTCTACATTAGA
The DNA here is from genome assembly GCF_027579735.1 of Bombina bombina. Taxonomy (NCBI): domain Eukaryota; kingdom Metazoa; phylum Chordata; class Amphibia; order Anura; family Bombinatoridae; genus Bombina; species Bombina bombina. Next base: position 434,886,697 of record NC_069503.1, read on the forward strand.
GGTTCCGGAGGCTAAGCTGCCTGATGAACTTTTGATCCCTAAATTAGTCAGACCGTTTACGAGGACAGGGTAGAGCCGTTAACTTTTCCTGTACCTGTAAAAATGGCGAACATTATTAAGAACGAGTGGGATAGAATTGGATCTTCCTTTTCCCCTTAGTCTTCCTTTAAAAAATGATCGGTCCTGGACTCTCAACTGGAGTTGTGGGGTTCCGTCCCTAAGGTGGATGGTGCCATCGCCACACTGGCTTAAGCGTACTACTATCCCACTTGAGGATAGTTCGTCTTTCAGAGAGCCGATGGATAAGAAGATGGAAACTTTTCTCCGAAAAATGTTTCAGCATATGGGATACTTGTTTCAACCGGCAGTGGCTGTTGCTTCGGTTGCTGGAGCTGCGGCCTACTGGTGCGACTCCTTAGCGGATTTGATCAAAGTGGAGGGTCCCCTCAGTGTTATCCAAGAAAGAATTAAGGCCTTAAGAATTGCTAACTCTTTTATATGTGATGCAAACATGCAGATCATTCACTTAAATGCTAAGATCTCTGGCTGAAATCCTGGTCTGCGGATATGACTTAAGTCTAGACTCCTTTCACTTCATTTTAAGGGAAAAATTTTATTTGGTCCAGGCCTAGACTCAATTATCTCCACGGTTACAGGGGGCAAGGGTGCCTTCCTTCCGCAGGATAAAAAGAAAGTCTAATGGACAAGGCTCTAATTTTCGTTCTGAGAAATCCCAACGACAACAGTCCTCCACTTAGCCTAAGCAAACCAAGAGTACTTGGAAGCCAGCTCAATCCTTGAATAAATCCAAGCAGAGCAAGAAGCCCGCCGAGACCAAGTCCCCTACACGATCCAGCGCTGGATCGTGTAGGGGACAGACTGTCACTGTTTTCAGATGCTTGGTTCAGGGACTTGCAGGATCCATGGGTCCTGGAGGTCAAAGCTCAGGGATACAAGATAGGTTTCAAATCTCATCCACCCAAGGGCAGATTTTTTTTTCCTTTCAAGCCTGTCTTAAAAGCCAGAAAAGAGGGAAGCCTTTCTGGGGTGCATGCAGGATCTGTCCTACTTAGAGGTTCCTATCACAGAAAGAGGTTTGGGATACTATTCAAACCCGTTTGTGGTCCCAAAGAAGGAGGGAACTTTCCGCCCGCTTCTGGACCTAAAGTGCTTAAACAGGTTTCTAAATGTCCCCTCATTCAAGATGGAGACAATAAGGTCCATCCTTCCTCTAGATTAGGAAGGACAGTTTATGACCACTATAAATCTGAAGGATGCTTACCTTCACGTTCCAATCCACAAGGATCACTTCCAGTTCCTAAGGTTTGCGTTCCTGGACCAGAACTTCCAGTTTATTGCACTTCCGTTTGGTCTAGCTACTGCTCCACAAATCTTTACAAAGATTGCAGGGGCTCTTCTGGCCGTTGCCAGAACCCGGGGTATAGCAGTAGCTCCCTACTTGGATGATATTCTGGTACAAGCACCATCTTTTCATCTGGCGGAGGACCATTCGGTATCTCGTCTCTCTCTTCTTCGATCTCATGGATGGAAGATACTTAGACAAGAGTTCTCTGCTTCCAAGCACCAGGGTAGAATTCATGGATACTAAAATAGACTTCATATCCATGAGGATATTTCTAACAGACCAGGGATGTTGCAAGCTAGCTTTGGCATGTCTTGCCCTCCGGTCCTCCTTAAGGCCATCAGTGTATGGAGGTAATTGGTCTCATGGTGTCCAGCATGAACATAATTCCCTTTGCCAGGTTCCGTCTCAGATTGTTGCAACTGTGCATGCTGAGGCAGTGGAATGGCAATCATTCGGATCTGTCAACAGATTCCCTGGACAACCGGTCAAGAGAATCGCTCTCTTGGTTGCTCTGTCCAGATCATTTGTCCCGAGGGACATCCTTTCTAAGACCATCCTGGGAGATTGTGACTACGGACGCAAGTCTATCAGGGTGTGTACAACTGAAAAGTGGATTTTCTCATCAGACAATCCTTCTATCCGGGGGAATGGTCTCTCCATCCCAAAGTGTTTGCGGAGGTATGCAGCAGGTGGGGGATGCCGGAGATGCACCTCATGGCAACTCGTCTCAATACCAAACTACCCAGATATGGGTCGAGTTCCAGGGATCCTCAGGCGGAGCTAATAGATTCATTAGCAGTGCCTTGGAGGTTCAATCTAATCTACCCTTTTCCTCCGTTTACCACTCCTTCCTTGTGTAGTGGCCCGCATCAAGCAGGAGCAGGCATCAGTGATACTGATTGCTCCATTGTGGCCACGAAGGACGTGGTTTGCGGACCTAGTGAGGATATCATCTTCTCCGTGGAAGTTACCTTGTTGCAGGGATCTGCTGGAACAAGGTCCCTTTGTTAATCAAAATCTAGATTCTGAGGCTGACTGCATGGAGATTGAACGCTTAGTCTTAGCCAAGAGAGGTAGAGAGAGTTATTGATACTCTAATTTAAGCTCGTAAGCCGGTTACTCGTCGCATCTATCATAAGGTGTGTAGAACCAATTTATTCTGGTGTGAAGAGCGTGGATTCCCCTGGCATAAAGTTAAGGTTGCCAGGATCCTTTTGTTTCTCCAAAATAGACTGGAGAAGGGTCTTTCTGCCAGTTCCCTGAGGGGACAGACTTCTGCCTCTCTTTTACTGCACAAGAGGCTCTCTGAGCTTCCTGATGTACAGCATTTTGTTAAGGCTCTGATTACAATCAGGCCCGTGTTCAGATCTAAGGCTCCTCCCTGGAGTCTGAATCTTGTTCTTAAAGGGACAGTATACTATAAAATTGTTTTTCCCGTGTTTCCAATTACTCTTTTTTTTACCAGATGCAGAGTATAAAATGTATGAGATTTGCTTTTTTTTTTTTAAGGCTTCTTTGTGTATATGAATTATCTGATTTTGTGTTTTGAAGCCACAACCTAATAATGGATTGAGCTTGTAGGTATAATCGGATCTCATTACTTTTTCACATTGTGTACATATACCTGCTTCTTTATCTTATATCTGTCCGTAAACCAATCACCAATACTTGGAGAGAACAATGGAAAATTAACATTTTATTACCTTATGTCTTCTATAACCCACTGGGAGTGTAATTTATTCTACTGACTGTTAACACAGCTTGGCCTTGAGGCCAAAAACTTTCAGGATGGGTAGGGATACCACAGGCTAAATAAACTATTTCAAATGCCAATATAAGGGTAAGGGAAATACTTGTAAACAATTCAATACTCTCCAGCAGGTAAAGTGGAGCATTGGGAACAAATTAAAGGGGAGACCTTTTTTCGAGTAAACCGTCTCTTTAAGGTTTTGCAGCAGGCTCTGTTTGAGCCTATGCGTGAAATTGACATTATCCTGGAAGGTTCTTTTTCTACTGGCTATTGCTTCTGCACGCAGAGTATCTGAGATTGTCGCCTTGCAATGTGAGCCTCCTTATCTGCTGTTCCATTCTCATAAGGCTGTCCTACGTACTAAGTTACGGTTTCTCCCTAAGGTCATGTCAGACTCAAACATCAATCAAGAGATTGTGGTTCCTTCCTTGTGTCCTAATCCTCCTCCTTTGAAGGAACGTTTGTTTCATAATTTGGACATGGGTCGAGCCTTGAAGTTCTATCTTCAGGCTACTAAGGATTTTAGATAAACTCCTTCCTTGTTTGTTGCCTATTCTGGGAAGTGTAAGGGGCAGAGGGTCTCTGCGACTTCCTTGTCCTTTTGGTTAAGGAGTATTATCTGCTTAGCTTATGAGACAGAGGGACATAAGTCGCCTCAAAGAATTTTATGGCTTATTCTACTAGAGCAGTTGCTTCCTCTTGGGCCTTTAAGAACGAGGCCTCTATGGATGATTTGTAAGACGGCTTCCTGGTCCTCCTTACACTTTTTCTAAATTTTACATGTTTGATGTTTTTGCTTCTGCAGAAGCAGCCTTCGGGGGAGAGGTTTTGCAGGCTGTGGTGCCCTCAGATTAGGGTCTGCCTCTTTTTGTCTCTCTCTTTTCATTGTGTCCTCTAGAGCTTGGGTATAAGTTTCTCAACAGTAAGGAATGAAGCCTTGGACTCCTTATATTAAGAAGGAAAACATAAATTATGCTTACCAGATAATTTCATTTCCTTCTGTATAAGGAGTCCACGGCCCCCGCACATGTTCTCCGATGGATGGCCCACTAAATTATATTTTTCTTTTTATACCCTGATATTTCTCCTACTGTTCCTTGTTCCCTCGGCAGAATGACTGGGGGATGGGGTAAGTGGGAGAAGTATTTAAGCCTTTGCTGGGGTTTTTTTGCCTACTCCTGGTGGCCAGGTTCAGTATTTCCCAACAGTAAGGAATGAAGCCGTGGACTCTCCTTATACAGAAGGAACTTAAATTATCTGGTAAGCATAATTTGTTTTTCCATTTTTTAGGATGATGATGAATGGAAAGATTTTGAGCAGAAAGAAATTGACTACACAGGTCTTCGAATTCAGTCATTACAAATGAGGTAAATGTTACTTCACAGTAATAAAGAATGTGCTTCCTTGTCATAATTTGAACTTGAGCAAAAGTTACAGCATTATTTTAGTGAATAAGTACAAACCTTTTATATTTTATTTTTTCCCTGTATGTGTCTGACTTTTTTTTTTTTTTTTTTTGAGGGATTTATTTAAAAAAAAAAAAAAAGTCCATGGAGTGTCTAGATTTGATTATTTGACTTACTATTTAATTGTCATGTACTAATGGTACACCCATGACCATTATATTTTCTGTGTGTGTGTATTAAAATCAGATTGGCCTATACATTAAAAAAAACATTGTAAATTAACATACAAATCAGAACAGCCTTGAAGCTCACTTTGCTGCAAAAGCACAGCCTGCTTCTGGAGTCATAAATCTTAACAGCAGTTTCTCACTTAGAGGATGAACTACAGGGCAGCATTAGTCCTTCCATCATAACTTTCTGCCCCGCATAGCACGAAGAGAGCAATTTAAAGTGAAAGTCAACCATAGCGTTTTTGATACTCTAGGGTTGACTGTTGAAACAAATAAAGGTCACTTTCATTCATGAATAATAAGATACTCCATGCAGAAACTGCCTTTATTTGCTTCAGCCATTCGCCATTCTTATCTGCTACAGCAAAGAGCCATTCGCCATTCTTATCAGCTACAGCAAAGAGCTGTGCGGTAAATCCGGCTCCCATGGGCGCCAAACAGGATTTACTGCACGGCTATTGGCTAAGAGGTGGAAAACATCAACTATTGGCAAAAAAAAAATTTGGCCGTGGGCTGCCGTAGCAGCTAAGAACGGCGAACGGTTGAAACGAATAAAGGCACTTTCTGCATGAATTATCATACTTCATGAATGAAAGTGCCCTTTTTTTTGTTTCAACAGTCAACACTAGCGTTTCAAAAACGCTATGGTTGACTTTCACTTAAACACCATATCTACCTTAAACAGCTGCAGTGCATTTTATTTCTTCTTCTGCTCCGTTGTATTTAGCCTGTCTGCGGTGAGGAGAGTCAGCACGACAGAAGTGGCAAGGAAGTGACTTGGTTCTGCAGGAAATGCATTCCATGAGAAGACTTATCTTTTTGTCCCTGTTTTGGTTTGGAAAAGTGTTGATGTTTTTTTTTTTTTTTGTGTCCCACCACACTTTCTTGTTGCCACTGTCATCCCCTAGCTCTCAGGATTCTCAAGTTCTTCCCTTATTGTGCCATGCTTTTATTTTGTTTCATTTAAAGAGGATTCTACTTAATGTGTGTTTTTTTTTTGTTGGTTTTTTTTGTTTTGTTTTGAAATTTATGTCCTCTTATGAATGTCCTTTGTTTTGCGAAGCAAGCAGAGGTTCACCACTCTCCATGAGTAGAGCCTGTGGGATATGTGCTTATCAAGCTAAACATTCGTGATAAGCACACAACTAAATTGTTTTCTAGGTGGCTTATGATCCAAACACTTGATTACTGGCTTTTCTCCTAATGTTCAGTTTCTGGATAATCTAGATTTTATTGCTCTGGTAACATTTTTGGCATTGCTGGGGTTAATGGCATACACTTTGCATATTGTTTGAGTATGATCTCACTAGATTGTGCACGTGCAGCTGAACTTCTTGTCCCAGTATACATGATTCCCTATGTTTTGAAGGGTTGAGGGAGGCTCAGGTACTCTTAGGAAATTTTTGTTTTTAAGCCCTAACAGTAATGCTGTTTCTGTGGATGCTAGTATTTCTCCAACATTGGTGTGTCCGGTCCACGGCGTCATCCTTACTTGTGGGAATATCTCTTCCCCAACAGGAAATGGCAAAGAGTCCCAGCAAAAGCTGGCCATATAGTCCCTCCTAGGCTCCGCCCACCCCAGTCATTCTCTTTGCCGTTGCACAGGCAACATCTCCACGGAGATGGTTAAGAGTATGTGGTGTTTAGTTGTAGTTTTTTATTCTACTATCAAGAGTTTCTTATTTTAAAATAGTGCTGGTATGTACTATTTACTCTGAAACAGAAAAGGATGAAGAGTTCTGTTTGTGAGAGGAAGATGATTTTAGCAGACAGTAACTAAAATCGTTTGCTGTTTCCACATAGGACTGTTGAGATGAAGTAACTTCAGTTGGGGGAAACAGTTAGCAGAGTTTTCTGCTTAAGGTATGACTAGCCATATTTCTAACAAGACTGTGTAATGCTGGAAGGCTGTCATTTCCCCTCATGGGGACCAGTAAGCCATTTTCTTAGTCTCAAACAGAATAAAGGGCTTAATATGGGCTATAAAACTGGTAGACACTGTTATGGGCAAATCGATTGCTTTATTTGGGCATTTTATACATGTTTATGCTTGTAATTCACACTTATAAGCTTGGGGAACGTTTTTTAACGTCAGGCACTGTGTTAGACACCTTTCCAGTCAGGAAGGGCCTTCTCAGTTGTAGGCTGAGCCTCATTTTCGCGCCATTACTGCGCAGTTACTTTTGAGAGCAAGACATGCAGATGCATGTGTGAGGATCTGAAAGTAGTTGGAAAAGTTCCTAGAAGGCTTCATTTGGTATCGTATTCCCCCCCTGGGTCTGGTAAAGTCGCAGCAAAGGCTGTAGCTGGGACTGTAGAGGGGTTAAAACTGTAACCGGCTCCGGTTTATTTATTTTAAGGGTTAAAGCTCTGAAATTTGGTGTGCAATACTTTCAATGCTTTAAGACACTGGTGAAAATTTGGTAAATTTTGAACAATTCCTTCATACTTTTTCACATATTCAGTAATAAAGTGTGCACTGTTTAAAATTTAAAGAGACAGTAACGTTTTTGTTTTAAAACGGTTTTTGTGCTTTATTGACAAGTTTAAGCCTGTTTAACATGTCTGTACCTTCAGATAAGCTATGTTCTCTATGTATGAAAGTCAGTGTTTCCCCCTTGATAATTGTGCCATAGCGTCCAAACAAAGTAAGGACAGTACTGCCACAGATAGTAAAATTGCCCAAGATGTTTCATCAGATGAAGGGAGTAGACCTAGTTCTACATCATCTCCTTCTGTGTCTATGCCAGTTTTGCCCACGCAGGAGGCCCCTAGTACTTCTAGCGCGCCAATGCTTATTACTATGCAACAATTGACGGCAGTAATGGATAACTCCATAGCAAATATTTTATCCAAAATGCCTGCATTTCAGAGAAAGCGCGATTGCTCCGTTTTAAACACTGAAGAGCAAGAGGGCGCTGATGATAATTGCTCTGTCATACCCTCACACCAATCTGAAGTGGCAATGAGGGAGGTTTTGTCAGATGGGGAAATTTCAGATTCAGGAAAAATTTCTCAACAGGCTGAACCTGATGTTGTGACATTTAAATTTAAATTAGAGCATCTCCGTGCACTGCTTAAGGAGGTGTTATCTAATCTGGATGATTGTGACAACCTGGTCATTCCAGAAAAATTATGCAAGATGGACAAGTTCCTAGAGTTTCCGGTGCACCCCGACGCTTTCCCTATACCCAAGCGGGTGGCGGACATAGTGAATGAGTGGGAGAAGCCCGGCATACCTTTTGTCCCCCATCCTATATTTAAGAAATTATTTCCTATGGTCGACCCCAGAAAGGACTTATGGCAGACAGTCCCTAAGGTCGAGGGGGCAGTTTCTACTCTAAACAAGCGCACTACTATCCCTATCGAGGATAATTGTGCTTTCAAAGATCCTATGGATAAAAAATTGGAGGGTTTGCTTAAAAAGATTTTTGTACAGCAAGGTTACCTCCTGCAACCCATTTTGTGCATTGTCCCTGTCACTACAGCAGCGTGGTTCTGGTTCGAGGAACTAGAAAAGTCGCTCAGTAGAGAGACTCCGTATGAGGAGGTTATGGACAGAGTTCACGCAATCAAGTTGGCTAATTCTTTTATTTTAGATGCCGCTTTGCAATTAGCTAGATTCAGGGAAAAATTCAGGGTTTGCAATTGTGGCGCGCAGAGCGCTTTGGCTAAAGTCTTGGTCAGCGGATGTATCTTCCAAGACAAAATTGCTTAATATCCCCTTCAAGGGTAAGACTCTCTTTGGGCCAGAATTGAAAGAGATTATTTCAGACATCACTGGGGGAAAGGGCCACGCCCTCCCACAAGATAGGCCTTTCAAAGCCAAGAATAAGTCTAATTTTCGTTCCTTTCGCAATTTCAGGAACGGACCGGCCTCTAACTCTGCATCCTCTAAACAAGAGGGTAATGCTTCTCAAACCAAACCAGCCTGGAAACCGATGCAAGGCTGGAACAAGGGTAAGCAGGCCAAGAAGCCGGCTGCTGCTAACAAGACAGCATGAAGGAGTAGCCCCCGATCCAGGACCGGATCTAGTAGGGGGCAGACTCTCTCTCTTTGCTCAGGCTTGGGCAAGAGATGTTCAGGATCCCTGGACACTAGAAATAGTTTCTCAGGGTTATCTTCTGGAATTCAAGGAACTACCCCCAAGGGGAAGGTTCCACATGTCTCACTTATCCTCAAACCAAATAAAGAGACAGGCATTCTTACATTGTGTAGAAGACCTGTTAAAGATGGGAGTGATACACCCAGTTCCAACGGCGGAACAAGGAATGGGATTTTACTCAAATCTGTTTGTAGCTCCCAAAAAAGAGGGAACTTTCAGACCAATTCTGGATTTAAAGATCCTAAACAAATTTCTCAGAGTACCATCGTTCAAAATGGGAACCATTCGAACGATTCTACCCACAATCCAGGAAGGTCAATTTATGACTACCGTGGATCTAAAGGATGCGTATCTACATATTCCTATCCACAAAGAACATCATCAGTTCCTAAGGTTCGCCTTTCTGGACAAACATTACCAGTTTGTGGCCCTCCCATTCGGGTTAGCCACTGCTCCAAGGATTTTCACAAAGGTACTCGGATCCCTTCTAGCGGTTCTAAGACCAAGGGGCATTGCAGTAGTACCGTACTTGGACGACATTCTAATACAAGCGTCGTCTCTTTCAAAGGCAAAGGCTCACACGGACATCGTTCTGGCCTTTCTCAGATCTCACGGATGGAAGGTGAACATAGAAAAAAGTTCCCTGTCTCCGTCGACAAGAGTTCCCTTCTTGGGAACAATAATAGATTCTTTAGAAATGAGGATTTTCCTGACAGAAGTCAGAAAGTCAAAACTTCTAAACGCTTGTCAAGTTCTTCATTCTATTCCTCGTCCTTCCGTAGCTCAGTGCATGGAAGTAGTAGGGTTGATGGTTGCAGCAATGGACATAGTTCCTTTTGCGCGAATTCATCTAAGACCATTACAACTGTGCATGCTGAAACAGTGGAATGGGGATTATACAGACTTGTCTCCAGTGATTAAAGTAGATCAGAAGACCAGAGACTCACTCCATTGGTGGCTAACCCTGGACCACCTGTCCCAGGGAATGAGCTTCCGCAGACCAGAGTGGGTCATCGTCACGACCGACGCCAGTCTAATGGGTTGGGGCGCGGTCTGGGAATCCCTGAAAGCTCAGGGACTATGGTCTCGGGAAGAGTCTCTTCTCCCGATAAACATTCTGGAACTGAGAGCGATATTCAATGCTCTCAGGGCTTGGCCTCAACTAGCAAAGGCCAGATTTATAAGATTCCAGTCAGACAACATGATGACTGTTGCTTATATCAATCATCAGGGGGGAACAAGGAGTTCCGTGGCGATGAAGGAAGTGACCAAAATAATAAAATGGGCAGAGGATCACTCCTGCCACCTATCTGCGATACACATCCCAGGTGTTGAAAACTGGGAGGCGGATTATCTGAGTCGTCAAACATTCCATCCGGGGGAGTGGGAACTCCACCCGGAGATCTTTGCCCAGTTGACTCAATTATGGGGCATTCCAGATATGGATCTGATGGCGTCTCGTCAGAACTTCAAGGTTCCTTGCTACGGGTCCAGATCCAGGGATCCCAAGGCGACTCTAGTGGATGTACTAGTAGTGCCTTGGACCTTCAACCTAGCCTATGTGTTTCCACCGTTTCCTCTCATTCCCAGGCTGGTAGCCAGGATCAAGCAGGAGAGGGCCTCTGTGATCTTGATAGCTCCTGCGTGGCCACGCAGGACTTAGTATGCAGACCTGGTGAATATGTCATCGGTTCCACCATGGAAGCTACCTTTGAGACAGGATCTTCTTGTACAGGGTCCATTCGAACATCCAAATCTGGTCTCCCTCCAGCTGACGGCTTGGAAATTGAACGCTTGATTCTATCAAAGCATGGGTTTTCAGATTCTGTGATAGATACTCTAGTTCAAGCCAGAAAACCGGTAACTAGAAAAATTTACCATAAAATATGGAAAAGATATATCTGCTGGTGTGAATCCAAGGGATTCTTATGGAATAAGATCAAAATCCCTAAGATCCTTTCCTTTCTACAAGAGGGTTAGGATAAAGGATTATCAGCAAGTTCTCTAAAGGGACAGATTTCTGCGTTATCTGTCTTACTACACAAACGTCTGGCAGCTGTGCCAGATGTTCAAACATTTGTTCATGCTCTGGTTAGGATCAAGCCTGTTTACAGACCTTTGACTCCTCCCTGGAGTTTAAATCTAGTTCTTTCAGTTCTCCAAGGGGTTCCGTTTGAACCTTTACATTCCATAGATATTAAGTTGTTATCTTGGAAAGTTTTGTTTTTGGTTGCTATTTCTTCTGCTAGAAGAGTTTCTGAGTTATCTGCTTTGCAGTGTTCTCCGCCCTATCTGGTGTTCCATTCAGATAAGGTTGTTTTGCGTACTAAACCTGGTTTTCTTCCAAAGGTTGTTTCCAACAGAAATATTAACCAGGAGATAGTTGTACCTTCTTTGTGTCCGAAACCAGTTTCAAAGAAGGAACGTTAGTTACACAATTTAGACGTAGTCCGTGTTCTAAAATTCTATTTAGAAGCTACAAAAGAGTTCAGACAAGCATCTTCTGTTTGTCGTCTATTCTGGTAAAAGGAGAGGTCAAAAAGCGACTTCTACCTCTCTTTCTTTTTGGCTTAAAAGCATCATCCTTTTGGCTTACGAGACTGCTGGACGGCAGCCTCCTGAAAGGATCACAGCTCACTCTACTAGGGCTGTGGCTTCCACATGGGCCTTCAAGAACGAGGCTTCTGTTGATCAGATATGTAAGGCAGCGACTTGGTCTTCACTGCACACTTTTGCCAAATTTTACAAATTTGATACTTTTGCTTCTTCGGAGGCTATTTTTGGGAGAGAGGTTTTGCAAGCTGTGGTGCGTTCTGTTTAGGTAACCTGATTTGCTCCCTCCCTTCATCCGTGTCCTAAAGCTTTGGTATTGGTTCCCACAAGTAAGGATGACTCCGTGGACCGGACACACCAATGTTGGAGAAAACAGAATTTATGCTTACCTGATAAATTACTTTCTCCAACGGTGTGTCCGGTCCACGGCCCGCCCTGGTTTTTTTAATCGGGTTTGATGAATTATTTTCTCTAACTACAGTCACCACGGCACCCTATAGTTTCTCCTGTTTTTTCCTCCTGTCCGTCGGTCGAATGACTGGGGTGGGCGGAGCCTAGGAGGGACTATATGGCCAGCTTTTGCTGGGACTCTTTGCCATTTCCTGTTGGGGAAGAGATATTCCCACAAGTAAGGATGACGCCGTGGACCGGACACACCGTTGGAGAAAGTAATTTATCAGGTAAGCATAAATTCTGTTTTTATGTTGGAGTTAGGGTTGGTATCTCCATTGGCTCAGGCGTTGTGGTCAAACTCAAACCACCTTTCACCATCCAAATTGTTTAATTGGATAGGTTCTTGACTGATCCATGCATGACATGAGTCAAGCCGGAAGGGTGCTGGTTGTGATATAAATTTGTAGATATATTTTCTCCCTCAGGCAAGTTTTTTTTCTCTACTTGAGTAGGAGTGGTCAGTGGGCATGTACCCACAATATTCTGCTTTTTTAGATTTTTAGGCTGACTAGAAAAAAGCTGAGAAGAATTTGTTCATGTTAAGCTGTCTTCATTCTATTTTATTTCATTGTAAATTTTACTAAATGGCATCTGTCGTCCATTATCCCAGGGGTGCAATGATTCAGGTGAAGTATGCATCCAATACAAGGCTATTTTTGGAAGATTTAACAGCACATAATGAATCCCAGTTTTAGTCCACATACACTTAAACAGGCATCGTTGCTGGTGGATGATTCAGTTCTTTATGGAGGAAACACAAACTTCTTAGGAAACTTACTGGTCTTCTCTGTGCCTTTTATTTCTAGGGTCTTCTCTCTCCTTTCTCTATCCAAATAGGTTGTTTAAAGCTGTATGTGAACTGACACAAACAAAAGTTTATCTAGTGTGTGTATGAGAGATCTTTGTATACTTGTACCAAAAAAAGCACCAAACATATACCCTCTACAGGTCTTTGTTAGTATATATGTTAAAGTATAGCTTGTTTGAAAAGCATGGTCTTAAAAATACTCTATAGTGTTCCAAACTCTATACTTCTGTTATTAAGTTGTAAGATACAGAGCCTAGTTATTAATGCAGTTAATGTTAATGCAGCAACGAGAAGGATGACGAGGAAAATGAGAAGAAGGAAGAACAGGGTGGTGAATGGGATGAGGATGGGGGTAATTTTCAAGACAAGACATCGGGTCCTTGGAATAAAACTGCCTCTGCTCCTGCACCTGTAAGCCTTGGTAAGATTTGCCTTTTTAAAAATAAAAATCCTCCTAGTATAAAAATGAAGTTTTAGTTTCCATGTAAATGTTTTATAAAGGGTGTTTCATGGATGCTAAATTATGGTATATCACACTGAATAAACCTATAAACTTAAAGAATGTTAGATCCTTGTAAGATTGATGGCTATCAGCTCAATTTATAGAACTGGCCAGAACAGTGATAAGGAGAACCAGTCTTTTAAACCTATGGACATATGTACTACGTCACACAGTATTTTGGCCAGCATACTGTGTAAACATAGTACCTACGCCCAAAACTCCTGGTGCAGTTTATGGTCCCGCCGTTGGCTTTGACAGCGGGAGCCGCAACTGGGGTGGGGCGACAGAAGGCATCTGCCTTCACATGGTAACATTGTGCTTGGTTACCATATTAAGGCAGATACTGTCTGTATTGGGCACTGCCTTAGTGGTGGGGTCAGAGGTGAGTGGGCATTGATCGTGGGAAGGAGGTGTTTTGTCTGCACTACAGAAAAGGACTATAACGAAGGAGGGTACCAGTGGTTCCGTACACTACAGAATTGCCTGATCGGTTAGAGGGTGGATCCCTACACTTCAAAAAAACTAAAAACTAAATAAATACATTTTAAAAAGGCCATACACTGGTACTGGTTGCCTGTAGCTAAGATGGCGGTAACCAGTGGCCCTGGGTGGAATAGAGAGCTGTTTGTAAGGGATCAGGGAGGTGGCAGGAATGCCTGATCGGTTAGAGGGGGGGGGGGGAGGGATCCCTACACTAGAGGGAAAAAAAAAATATTAACTTTAAGTTGCCGTATAACTGCCTGCAGATGTTGCCCCACAGCATACTTCAAATAACGAGCTTAATTTTTTTTATTTTTTTTTTCCATGCTATTGATTTGAACTGACACAAGCTCCTGATCCTTCCTTGAGATTATGAAGCAACCTATTTGTGCGCTCTCAAGAAGGGATCAAGAGCATGTGTCTGCTGCCTGATTAGATATCACTATAATAATGCACTATGGTGTCTATTTTTAATGTCTGTTAGCTGTATAGGCTCAGTGTCAGACTTTCCTGTAATACAGGCTTGGATGTTGAAAGATAATAAATGAGCCATGCTTACAAATAAGTAGACTTCCGAAACAAACAGTAAATGTGCTTTGGAAAGCAGAATGCTTGGATGAAAGTTTGGCATTTGTTTTTGTCTTTACAATTGGGGGGGGGGGTTGTTTAAAAACAAAACAAACATTTCTCTCCCTACTTTAGTAACTGAACCTCCAGAGCCTGTGCAGTCCGGTGTGTATAGGCCACCTGGAGCCAGAGCCTCGGCTGCAACGCGAAAACCTGTTGGTCCACCAGAAATTTATAGCGATACGCAGTTCCCCTCTCTGCAATCCACTGCCAAACATATAGAATCTAAAAGGTAAGAGTCTTGTGTTGGTCACATGCTTGGTAATGGTAAATGAAAATATTTTACTGCATTATTTTAGCTTTTTAGCCAGATTCCATGAGCTAGTGATGTATGGGATATACATTCCTACCAGGAGGGGGCAAAGTTTCCCAAACCTCAAAATGCCCATAAAAACATCTACCTCACACATACCTTAGTTTTACAAACTTTGCTTCTCATGATGGAGGTGAAGCAAGTTGTGCTTCATTTTTCTTTTGTGATAGGCACTTCTAAGCATATTGAAGCCCAGTTCCTCTCAAAGTACAGTGTTTGAGGGATGTGAAGGGAGTATTGCCTGATGACGCCATGTTTCCACCTATGGGAAATCTATTCTAAGGCTCTGGAAATCGGTTGCAGGGATTCATCTGCTGCCTCCCTTTACAGATCAACATTATACTCCTCTGCCATTACCTCTGCTGATATGTTTCAGTACTGGTTTGGCTGTCTGCTATATGTGGATGGGTGTCTTACACGGTAAGTATATACTTTTATATAAGGCACTTTTTAATTAAAGTTTTTATATATTGTTTGTATACATGCCTTGAGTCAGTAATTCAGTGTTCTTTTTTAGTGACTTTATTTGTGTTGGTAGTCTGTGAAACATTTAGGGGTATTTTTAGAGCTAGCAATTTTATTTATAAATTAGGATGCTAAGTATTATGTTGGCCTCATGGAATGTTGATCACATTTTATGCAGCCATAATAGAAGTATCCATTAGGCTGTATTTTGGTTCATTTTGTTTTTTTGTATATACAATTAAAATTCTTACCTGCTTTTTAGAATGATAGGTGTATTAGAAATCCTCTTCAGCTTTGCATGTCGTGCATGTGATGATGCTATTTGTCATAGGGTGACGTCCTCATTGTGGGCCATTTTTTTGGTGCCAAAAATTTCCCCCAAAATTTTTCTCCCAAAATTGCTGTTATAAGCTCCACCCCCAGCTCGTTCAATGTTCTCAGTAAACACTTAAGGCTGTGACACACTGCAAGCGGAGCGGCGCGCAGCGTGTAGATGCGGCAGTGTGCGCTCAGTGTGTCCTGCCTTTTCATTTCTGAGCACTGTGCCGCATCAGGTCGCGTAGCTGAGGCACCAGAGATGAAATATTTGATCTTCCGAAGCGATGCGAAGCAGCTGCTTTGCCTTGTGCCACATCGCTTGCAGTGTGTCACAGCCTTTAGACCTTCAATGCAGCATTTTATGAATCGGCTTTCTTTTTTATAATTTTTTTCGCTCTGTTTCCCATTCTCTCAAGCCAGTTTTATATATTTATATATCCTATATAGGAGCATGGATATAAATTTGCAGAATTTATTTTTATTTTTTTCTAATTGTGTTTTTTTTTTGCAATTATGTCTCAAACTGAACCTGCCTCTGATGTTACCATAGGATTTGAGCTGCCTAAACGGGTATTTAACAAAGCTAAGTATGCATGTTGTAATTAAGATATAAATTATTCAGCTCTATGTGGCTCTTGTTTAACAAATTGTTAAAGGGACATTAAACACTAAATACATGCTAGATAGAATGATACATTCAAAGAAAAGATTAGTCCATGAGTAACATGTAGATGTATTTTTTAACGTGTCATTAGTTGTTTAAAAAGTGACAAAATAAGTGTAAAGTTTTAGTGTCTATAAAACACTGGGAGCTGCCATGTTGTAACTTGTGTTACCTTCTCTGCTGTGGCCAATTAGAGACAGTTATAAATAGGTCACTAGAGTGTGCAGCCAATGGTTGTGCTGGATTTAACAGTGTTCTGCATTTCCATTTCTAACAGGAACTGAAAAGCTCACAATTTCAGAATGGAATTACAAGCAAAGAGGACAAAATAAATATTGAATGTATATTGCAGAGCTGTTTTATATATACAATTTATCATTTTATGTTACCATCTCAATGTTTAATGTCCCTTTAAATATATCTGTGTACAAATACACAGTTATTACATCTCAGTCTAAATGTACATAGCATTACTGCAGAAATGTAAGATTTTATTGCTACAGCTATAGAGAAGGCAATGACTGCTTTTTTGCAACATTTTCTTAAACGTAGTGAATTAAGTTCTGACCTTCAACATACTGACGTATCCTCTACTGATGGGGTCTCCCCTGATTCAGAGGATGCCACGTCAGACTGATATAGACAAATCTTTTATTTAAGTTAGAACATTCATTCTCTCTTAAAGGAAGTTTTGTTTACTTTGGGTATTGAGGAGTCTAAATCTCCTGATGATAAAGCTAGTAATTGTCTAAATTCTGTTTTTAAGACTACTGTTATTACTGCTGAAGTATTTCCAATTCCTGATGCTATCTCTAATTTGATTGCTAAAGAATGGTCTAAGCCTGGTACCTCTCTTAACCCTTCTTCTAGGTCTTAGAAATTGTATCCTTTACCTGTAGCCAAGGATCCTTTAGATAGGAAGCTTGAATCTTATCCAAGAAGGGCATATTTGCATTCTGGCTATATTCTTAGACCTGTTATATCTATGGCTGATGTTGCTGCTGCTTCTACTTTTTGGTTGGAGAGTTTAGCACAGCAGTTGTCTTCAGATTCTGAATTATCTAACATTGTTTTACTTCTTCAACATGCAAATCATTTTGTGATGCTATATTTGATGTTGGGAAGATCAATATCAAATCCATGTCTTAATAGCCATTCTAACTAGAAGAGCTTTGTGGCTTAAATCTTGGAATGCTGACATGGTGTATATAACTAGATTATCTCTTTTCAAGGTAAAAATCTTTTTTGTTCACTATTGGATTCTATTATCTCCACTGTTGCTGGGGGTAAGGGAGTTTTTTTTTTCTGCCCCAAGACGAGAAATCTAAGGGTAAATTTTAAAGCTCCCAATAATTTTCATTCCTTTCGTCAGAATAGAGAACAGAAAACCACTTCTTCCCCTAAGGCCTCTTGCTCTATTTGGAAACCATCTCCAAATTAGAATAAATCCAAGCCTTATAAGAAACCAAATCCTGCCCCTAAACCTATATGAAGGTGCGGCCTTCAAGCCAGTTCTGGTAGGGGCAGACTAAAGCTATTTCAAAGAGTTTGGACAGACTCTGTCCAAAATCAGTGGATTCAGAATATAATTTCTTAGGGGTGTCGAATAGGATTCAAAATAAGACTTCCTTTGGGAAGATTCTTTCTTACCCATGTAACAAAAAACCCAGTAAAAGCTCGTCTTTCTGAAATGTGTTTCAGATCTAGAACTTTCAGGGGTAATTTTTTTCCAGTTCCACAGCAGGAACAAGAATTGGGGGTTTTATTCAAATCTATTCATTGTACCTATGAAGAAAAATTCTTTCAGACCTATTTTGGATCTGAAAACTTTAAATGGTTTTGTAAGAGTCCCAACTTTCAAGATGGTGACTGTAAGGACTATTCTGCTTTTTGTTCAGCAAGGTCACTTCATGTCCACAATAGACTTACAGGACGCTTACCTTCACAATCAGATTCATCCAGATTAATATCGTTTTCTGAGATTAATTTCTAAGCAAGCATTACCAATTTGTCGCTCTTCTGTTTGGCCTTGCAATAGCACCAAGAATATTCTTAATAGTTTTAGGTGCCCTTCTATCTGTAATTAGAGAGCAGGGTATTGTAATGTTTCCTTATTTGGATGATATCTTGGTACTAGCGCAATAGATTTCCAGATTGTGTCCATGACTCTATCCCTAACAAAAAAGAAACGTTTGAGATTGGTTTCAGCTTGTCCAAACCTTCAATCTCTTATTAGTTTCAGTGGCTATGTGCATGGAAGTTTTAGGTCTCATGATTGCAGCATCAGACGCAATCCTTTTTGCTTGTTTTCATATGAGGCCTCTACAGTTTTTCATGTGGCACCAATGGTGCAGGGATTATACGGTTATCACAACTGATACTTAAATCCCAACACTCTACTCTCTCTGACTTGGTGGTTATACCATCACCTTTATTGTTCAAGGGGCCTCCTTTGTTTGTCCTACCTGGACTGTGATCATAACAGATGCACGTCTCTCAGGTTGGGGAGCTATTTGGGGGGTTTCTGACAGCACAAGGAGTTTGGTAACCTCGCTTCTCGAGGATTCCAATCTATATCTGAGAACTCTGTGCTATTTTCAGAGCTCTTCATTCTTGGCCTCTTTTAAAGAGAGAATTGTATGTTTGGTTTCAAACAGACCATGTCAGAACAGTGGCATATATCAATCAAGGGGGGACTCGCACTGCGATTCATATACCAGGTGTAGACAATTTGAAAGCGGATTATCTCAGTCAGATTCTATATCTGGGGAGTAGTCTCTCCATCCAGATGTGTTCTATCAGATTGTGCAGATCTGGAGTCCTCCAGACATAGATCTGATGGCCTCTCGTCTAAACAAGAAACTTCCCAGATACCTCTCCAGGTCCAGGGATCCTCAGGTGGAAATGATGAATGCTTTAGCAGTTCCATGGTTTTACCAACCTGCTTTAAATTTTGTTACCTCTGGAGTGATCTCAAAGATCATAATGGAACAATCTTATGTGTTTCTGATAGCACCAGCATGGCCTCACAGGTTCTGGTATGCGGACCCTGTCCAGATGTCCAGTTGCCAGCTTTGGTCACTTCCTATAAGACTAGACATTCTGTCTCAAGGCCCAGTTTTCCATCAGGATCTCTAAATTTGAAGGCATGAAAATTGGAACACTTAGTTCTTAGTCATAGACGTTTCTCTGACTCGGTAATTAACACTGATATAGGCTTGTAAGTCTGTTTCAAGTAAGATTTATCATAGGGTTTGGAAAACCTATATTTGATGCTGTTCCACTAATTATTCTAGGCATTCTTTCAGAATTCCTAGGATTTTAGTTTCTTCAGGATGGTTTGGATAAAGTTTTGTCTGCAAATACTTAGAAAGGACAAATTTCTGCTCTTTCTGTCTTCATATAAAGATTGCTAAACATCCTGAGATTCGCTTTTTTTTTTTTTTTTTCTTTTTTTTCTTTCTTTTAATTTTTATTAAGGTTCACCAGGCAGTACAGACATAAAGAAAAAACAAAACAAAGACAATGTGAGAGACTAATATATAATTGCATACAATGGAAGGCGCTATGCACCCGCCCCATGTTACAAACAAATATTAAGTCACATTGAGTGATATTGACATTTTTACTGTACACCACAATGGGCCTTCCAACTAACAGGATTACTTTAGAACCCTTCACATCCCAAAACATATGGATCCCAACTAAAAGGTAGAACCTAATTTTATTTTTTATGTAGATAGCACTTAGGATAGGGCAGAGACTTACTAACTCTGCCTGGAACTGCGGAGAGTAATTAATACCCCTTTTCGAACTAATTCCTAGTGTGGAGGCGGAGCTCAGCAGAGCAATAGCTCACTACTATAGTAAATGCCATACCCTCGCCTGTTATTATATATGTTGCCATAGTAGGTATTAAATAGTACCCTCAAAGAAAGGGGTATTTAGATTACACAGGCCAGATAACACACACAAGGCTTTAAATACCCCACTTTGATAATTCCTGTAGACCTGTTAGGGGATATATTATAAAATTACAGCAGGAACAGTTGGAGACTTCTATGCCGGTGATCGCCTCCTCACACAGGGTGAGATGATAGCCAGATATGAGATCCTGCGACACCTAGAATTTGAGTTCATGAGACTACAATCCTTATTGAAGGCATGGGGGTTTCTGGGAGACACACCTCGTGCCCCTACGATCTTGGAGTTGAGATGGAAGATGGGCCTCCAAATTTATAAACCTCTTACAGCGCATTATAGATGCCTAATAGTACCTTCTACACTAGTGAAAACAAGACACATGCTCTCTTGGGAGACGGACTTAAAAATGACGTATACTACCCAGAAATGGACAGTAGCTATCACTAAGACCAAAGCGGCTTTGCACTTTACTACGATGTATGAACTTTACTTTAAAATGATTACTAGGTGGCACCTGGTCCCGACCAAGCTTCAAACTCTCTACTCTACTCACTCTCCCTCCTGCTGGAGGGACTGTGGAGGTCTGGGCACCCTATTGCACACATGGTGGTGTCAGTATATTTATAAGAATCTTAGCGGTATTCTCCAAACAATGTGTGAGTATATGTCAGGGAATATATTTAACAATCTTTCTTTAGACTGAACCCACAATCAATACACTTCTACTAAGACAAAATTAATATAAATATCTGAATTCTTTTATTTAGTTAATATCCATGAACATTTTTGAAATATATTTGTAATAAAAGGAATATGAAATAAATTTATATGCGTTAAAACCAACTATTAAGATATGCTATCCTTCTTACAAAGCCAGAAAAATGTATCTTTAAAACCAACCTTTCATTCAGAGCTGCATTTAAAATTACAAATAGCCTTTTATTTAGTTAACACAATGGGACTAAAAACCTTTAACATCCAAGCAGTACAATTCTAAACTGTGCTTATAAACAATAGGATAATATATATATATTCTGCTATTTAACTGTAATTTATCCTAATACAATATTAATTTACAATATCAGAACTTGCACAGATGAGTTACTTAGCCAATCAGATACAGGTTTAAACAATATATAGGCTGTGACTACCAATTCAAAATACAATTTATTTCTCAGACTCTGCCAAACCAAGCAACAGTGAATGCTTATTTTAAATTGTTTTTGCATACAAACAGGCCAGCTAAGAATTATCCAAAAACAATGACACACAGTTTAAAAGTACAATCTGCTTACTATAATTTAACTGTAGTGACTATGCATATAACTTGTCTTAACAATAAATTTGTATACATTACCAAATAAACAGCAATCCAGTTTCCAATGTTTCTCAATAGATCCAATTTCACCTCAGAAATTCAAAATTGGGGGTATTGCATATGGAGTCCAACAGTAGTTGTGTGCTTTAATAACCACAGTAGTTATTCCTTCTGGATTAGCCAACAACCTTTTCTATCAGTCTCTATGCTGGGGTTTGAATCATCTGATTTCACCCCTCCCCTTTTTTGGTTATTATCAGTCATTGGTGAGTATTGGAAACGCCCACGGAGCCTTGTCCCTGGTCCGCCCTTAGAGTTGAAACATGTTTACCATGGCAACGTATCTTATGGACAGTTAAATTCCCTTAACTGTCCTACCAGTATTGGCCCTTAGGTGGCAGCAGATATTTAGACAAAACAATTTCACCCCCACATTTCTAAAACATTTTTGACAAGTTAATTATTCTCATAACATGGATATTTAATCAGATCACACTCTTTGCATTAATCATTTATAATCCCAATTATAGATGGTTAATATTAGGTTATTTTTTCTGATTATTCTGATACCAAATATGTTATATTATTAACATTTTATTATATTAAGGAAATTTAATACTGCTAATTTCTCCAACATAGGTGTGTCCGGTCCACGGCGTCATCCTTACTTGTGGGATATTCTCTTCCCCAACAGGAAATGGCAAAGAGCCCAGCAAAGCTGGTCACATGATCCCTCCTAGGCTCCGCCTACCCCAGTCATTCTCTTTGCCGTTGTACAGGCAACATCTCCACGGAGATGGCTTAGAGTTTTTTAGTGTTTAACTGTAGTTTTTATTATTCAATCAAGAGTTTGTTATTTTGAAATAGTGCTGGTATGTACTATTTACTCAGAAACAGAAAAGAGATGAAGATTTCTGTTTGTATGAGGAAAATGATTTTAGCAACCGTCACTAAAATCCATGGCTGTTCCACACAGGACTGTTGAGAGCAATTAACTTCAGTTGGGGGAACAGTGAGCAGTCTCTTGCTGCTTGAGGTATGACACATTCTAACAAGACGATGTAATGCTGGAAGCTGTCATTTTCCCTATGGGATCCGGTAAGCCATGTTTATTACGATCGTAAATAAGGGCTTCACAAGGGCTTATTAAGACTGTAGACTTTTTCTGGGCTAAATCGATTCATTATTAACACATATTTAGCCTTGAGGAATCATTTTATTTGGGTATTTTGATATAATAATATCGGCAGGCACTGTTTTAGACACCTTATTCTTTAGGGGCTTTCCCAAAGCATAGGCAGAGCCTCATTTTCGCGCCGGTGTTGCGCACTTGTTTTTGAGAGGCATGGCATGCAGTCGCATGTGAGAGGAGCTCTGATACTTAGAAAAGACTTTCTGAAGGCGTCATTTGGTATCGTATTCCCCTTTGGGCTTGGTTGGGTCTCAGCAAAGCAGATACCAGGGACTGTAAAGGGGTTAAAGTTCAAAACGGCTCCGGTTCCGTTATTTTAAGGGTTAAAGCTTCCAAATTTGGTGTGCAATACTTTTAAGGCTTTAAGACACTGTGGTGAAAATTTGGTGAATTTTGAACAATTCCTTCATGTTTTTTCGCAATTGCAGTAATAAAGCCCAAAGTGCTACGTCCTCTAAGCAAGAGGGTAATACTTCTCAAGCCAAGCCAGCTTGGAGACCAATGCAAGGCTGGAACAAGGGAAAGCAGGCCAAGAAACCTGCCACTGCTACCAAGACAGCATGAAATGTTGGCCCCCGATCCGGGACCGGATCTGGTGGGGGGCAGACTCTCTCTCTTCGCTCAGGCTTGGGCAAGAGATGTTCTGGATCCTTGGGCGCTAGAAATAGTCTCCCAAGGTTATCTTCTGGAATTCAAGGGGCTTCCCCCAAGGGGGAGGTTCCACAGGTCTCAGTTGTCTTCAGACCACATAAAAAGACAGGCATTCTTACATTGTGTAGAAGACCTGTTAAAAATGGGAGTGATTCATCCTGTTCCATTAAGAGAACAAGGGATGGGGTTCTACTCCAATCTGTTCATAGTTCCCAAAAAAGAGGGAACGTTCAGACCAATCTTAGATCTCAAGATCTTAAACAAGTTTCTCAAGGTTCCATCGTTCAAGATGGAAACCATTCGAACTATTCTTCCATCCAGGAAGGTCAATTCATGACCACGGTGGATTTAAAGGATGCGTATCTACATATTCCTATCCACAAGGAACATCATCGGTTCCTAAGGTTCGCATTCCTGGACAAGCATTACCAGTTTGTGGCGCTTCCTTTCGGTTTAGCCACTGCTCCAAGGATTTTCACAAAGGTACTAGGGTCCCTTCTAGCTGTGCTAAGACCAAGGGGCATTGCTGTAGTACCTTACTTGGACGACATTCTGATTCAAGCGTCGTCCCTTCCTCAAGCAAAGGCTCACACGGACATAGTCCTGGCCTTTCTCAGATCTCACGGATGGAAAGTGAACGTGGAAAAGAGTTCTCTATCTCCGTCAACAAGGGTTCCCTTCTTGGGAACAATAATAGACTCCTTAGAAATGAGGATATTTCTGACAGAGGCCAGAAAAACAAAGCTTCTAGACTCTTGTCGGATACTTCATTCCGTTCCTCTTCCTTCCATAGCTCAGTGCATGGAAGTGATCGGGTTGATGGTAGCGGCAATGGACATAGTTCCTTTTGCGCGCATTCATCTAAGACCATTACAACTGTGCATGCTCAGTCAGTGGAATGGGGATTATACAGACTTGTCTCCGAAGATACAAGTAAATCAGAGGACCAGAGACTCACTCCGTTGGTGGCTGTCTCTGGACAACCTGTCACAAGGGATGACATTCCGCAGACCAGAGTGGGTCATTGTCACGACCGACGCCAGTCTGATGGGCTGGGGCGCGGTCTGGGGATCCCTGAAAGCTCAGGGTCTTTGGTCTCGGGAAGAATCTCTTCTACCGATAAATATTCTGGAACTGAGAGCGATATTCAATGCTCTCAAGGCTTGGCCTCAGCTAGCGAGGGCCAAGTTCATACGGTTTCAATCAGACAACATGACAACTGTTGCGTACATCAACCATCAGGGGGGAACAAGGAGTTCCCTAGCGATGGAAGAAGTGACCAAAATCATTCTATGGGCGGAGTCTCACTCCTGCCACCTGTCCGCTATCCACATCCCAGGAGTGGAAAATTGGGAAGCGGATTTTCTGAGTCGTCAGACATTGCATCCGGGGGAGTGGGAACTCCATCCGGAAATCTTTGCCCAAGTCACTCAGCTGTGGGGCATTCCAGACATGGATCTGATGGCCTCTCGTCAGAACTTCAAAGTTCCTTGCTACGGGTCCAGATCCAGGGATCCCAAGGCGGCTCTAGTGGATGCACTAGTAGCACCTTGGACCTTCAAACTAGCTTATGTGTTCCCGCCGTTTCCTCTCATCCCCAGGCTGGTAGCCAGGATCAATCAGGAGAGGGCGTCGGTGATCTTGATAGCTCCTGCGTGGCCACGCAGGACTTGGTATGCAGATCTGGTGAATATGTCATCGGCTCCACCTTGGAAGCTACCTTTGAGACGAGACCTTCTTGTTCAGGGTCCGTTCGAACATCCGAACCTGGTTTCACTCCAGCTGACTGCTTGGAGATTGAACGCTTGATCTTATCGAAGCGAGGGTTCTCAGATTCTGTTATCGATACTCTTGTTCAGGCCAGAAAGCCTGTAACTAGAAAGATTTACCACAAAATTTGGAAAAAATATATCTGTTGGTGTGAATCTAAAGGATTCCCTTGGGACAAGGTTAAGATTCCTAAGATTCTATCCTTCCTTCAAGAAGGATTGGAAAAAGGATTATCTGCAAGTTCCCTGAAGGGACAGATTTCTGCCTTGTCTGTGTTACTTCACAAAAAGCTGGCAGCTGTGCCAGATGTTCAAGCCTTTGTTCAGGCTCTGGTTAGAATTAAGCCTGTTTACAAACCTTTGACTCCTCCTTGGAGTCTCAATTTAGTTCTTTCAGTTCTTCAGGGGGTTCCGTTTGAACCCTTACATTCCGTTGATATTAAGTTCTTATCTTGGAAAGTTTTGTTTTTAGTTGCAATTTCTTCTGCTAGAAGAGTTTCAGAATTATCTGCTCTGCAGTGTTCTCCTCCTTATCTGGTGTTCCATGCAGATAAGGTGGTTTTACGTACTAAACCTGGGTTTCTTCCAAAAGTTGTTTCTAACAAAAACATTAACCAGGAGATTATCGTACCTTCTCTGTGTCCGAAACCAGTTTCAAAGAAGGAACGTTTGTTGCACAATTTGGATGTTGTTCGCGCTCTAAAATTCTATTTAGATGCTACAAAGGATTTTAGACAAACATCTTCCTTGTTTGTTGTTTATTCCGGTAAAAGGAGAGGTCAAAAAGCAACTTCTACCTCTCTCTCTTTTTGGATTAAAAGCATCATCAGATTGGCTTACGAGACTGCCGGACGGCAGCCTCCCGAAAGAATCACAGCTCATTCCACTAGGGCTGTGGCTTCCACATGGGCCTTCAAGAACGAGGCTTCTGTTGATCAGATATGTAGGGCAGCGACTTGGTCTTCACTGCACACTTTTACCAAATTTTACAAGTTTGATACTTTTGCTTCTTCTGAGGCTATTTTTGGGAGAAAGGTTTTGCAAACCGTGGTGCCTTCCATTTAGGTGACCTGATTTGCTCCCTCCCTTCATCCGTGTCCTAAAGCTTTGGTATTGGTTCCCACAAGTAAGGATGACGCCGTGGACCGGACACACCTATGTTGGAGAAAACAGAATTTATGTTTACCTGATAAATTACTTTCTCCAACGGTGTGTCCGGTCCACGGCCCGCCCTGGTTTTTTTAATCAGGTCTGATAATTTATTTTCTTTAACTACAGTCACCACGGTACCATATGGTTTCTCCTATGCAAATATTCCTCCTTAACGTCGGTCGAATGACTGGGGTAGGCGGAGCCTAGGAGGGATCATGTGACCAGCTTTGCTGGGCTCTTTGCCATTTCCTGTTGGGGAAGAGAATATCCCACAAGTAAGGATGACGCCGTGGACCGGACACACCGTTGGAGAAAGTAATTTATCAGGTAAACATAAATTCTGTTTTTTCCAGATTGGTAGTATTTAAAACTCCTGATATATTGCATTCATTCAGATATAGCATGTTACATTTCTCTGTATTTCTTCCTGAATACATGAATCCTGTCTATGTAGATATGAAATAAAAATAAATGTTAATAATCACTTCTCTTCAGGTCCATAAACATCTATTCATGTTCTTAAACACACAGAGGCCAAGATATTCATGCTTTCAAAATATGCATGTATATATACAATACACATATACACATATAGATATATATACATACACATCCACTTCTATGCAGTATCTTGTATTTATTTTCCTAGTATATTTTATTTGAAATCTAAATACAGTTGTTTGAAACATGTAAGTCATGTGTTTTCTCTGTTATCTTAACCCAGATGCAATGTTTAACATCTTGTATATTCCAGTGTTATTAGCCACACAGCATGAGCCACTCAACAAATCTGTGCTAATTATCAGTCCCTTTTGAAGAATGCTTGCATCTTTAACATCTCTTCAGACAGATCGGCATCTCCATTGGAGGAAGCCCATATATGGGCATGTATCCTGATCTAGGTATCAGAATGCTGTCTTTTAACATTGGTTCCCAGGCAATCACACAGATGGTTTCTGAAACTGTGTTAATTTTCAGTTCCTTGCTAAATTATACAATTGCATAATTTAGCATATTGAGTGTGGTAGATCTCTTAGAAACAATCCTTTGTTCTACAAACAATGTGCACATCCACAGACTTATTAAATAAAGACAAATATACTTCTATATATTTAATAATATTTCAAATACCTTGACAGTGGTCCTGCCCTAGACTTAAGCCACTCTGGAGCAAGCTCAGTGAGATATGTAAAGCAATGGATCTCCCAGAGATCTCTGACCCTGCTCTGGCTCTCCTACATCTAAATTTAGAGAAAATACCCCCACATAAGAGATCTCTCTTAATATATATGCTCACCTCAGTCAAAATGACAATTGCTAGAAATTGGAAAAAGGTGCACCCCCCGAGATGGCAAAGTGTTGTTGAATATCTAAACTATGTGAAGTCCATGGAAGATTATGTATATAGAGTTAGGCGCCATTCAGACATCTTTAGCCTCATTTGGGAGACCTATTTGCAACGGAACAACTCCCAATCTGTGAGACCCCAAGATGAATATTAAAGAGGGTAACTGACGCCCAGAGTTTCAGACACACTATTCCCCCCCCCCTTTCTCTTGTAAGGTGTATCCAGTCCACGGATCATCCATTACTTGTGGGATATTCTCCTTCCCAACAGGAATCTGCAAGAGGATCACCCACAGCAGAGCTGTCTATATAGCTCCTCCCCTAACTGCCACTACCAGTCATTCTCTTGCAGCTCTCGACACGATAGGAAGTAGCTAGAGAGATGTGGTGAATTTATGTAGTTTATCTTCAATCAAAAGTTTATTATTTTCAAATGGTACCGGAGTTGTACTGTTTTAGCCTCAGGCAGAAAGTTGAAGAAGAGTCTGCCTGTGGTTTTTGATGATCTTAGCAGGTTGTAACTAAGATCCATTGCTATTCTCACACATAACTGAAGAGATGAGGTAACTTCAGCTGGGGGAATGGCGTGCTGGGTCTCCTGCTATGAGGTATGTGCAGTTTAAATTTTTCTAGAGAAATGAATATGCTAGAAAATGCTGTTAATACCGGATTTATTTAAGGTAAGCCTGATTACAGTGATTTAATAACGACTAGTATCATGCTTGCTGTAAAAGGTAATATTCTTATTACTTTCTCACATTACTGAAAATAAGATAACGTTTGCTGGAAGTGTTTAAACGTTTTCTACATATTGGTGATAAAACTTTATTGGGGCCCAGTTTTTTTCCACATGGCTGGCTAGATTTTGCCTAGGGATAGTTTTTTTTTATGGCCCTCTCACAGTGAGTACAGGTTGGGAGGGGCCTAATTTCAGGCCTAAATCGTGCAGTAGTTTTTGCAGCTTGAGACTTCCAGCTTCCCTGAAGGAGCCTCCTGAACACTTAGGACCTCTACAAAGGGTTTTTGTGCCTTCAGGTAGGGCCACAGCAGAGCTGTGGCAGTTTGTTGTGACTGTTAAACGTTTTTTTATCGTTTTTTTTTATCCGGTTTTTGAAACTAAGGGGTTAATCATCCATTTGCAAGTGGGTGCAATGCTCTTAGTCTATTATACACACTGTAAAAATTTCGTAAGATTTACTGCTTTTTATCACTGTTTTTCAATTTCTGACAATTTGTTTCTCTTAAAGGCACAGTACCGTTTTTATTTTTTGCTTGTTAACATTTATCAAAGTGTTTTCCAAGCTTGCTGGTCTCATTGCTAGTCTGTTTAAACATGTCTGACATAGAGGAAACTCCTTGTTCATTATGTTTAGAAGCCATTGTGGAACCCCCTCTTAGAATGTATACCAAATGTACTGATTTTACTTTGTTATAAAGATCATATTCTGTCTTTAAAAGATTTATCACCAGAGGAAATTGACATGGGGAAGTTATGCCGACTAACTCGCCCCACGTGTCAGAACCTTTGACTCCCACTCAAGGGACTCCCGCTCAAGTGGCGCCAAGTACATCTAGCTCGCCCATGGCGTTTACTTTACAAGACATGGCGGCAGTTATGGATCATACCCTTACAGCGGTATTGTCCAAACTACCAGGCTTACAAGGAAAGCGAGACAGCTCTGGGACTAGAAAAAATACAGAGCTCTCTGACGCTTTAGTAGCTATGTCTGATATTCCCTCACAATATGCAGAAGCTGAGGCAGGAGAGCTTCTTTCTGTGGGTGATTTTTCTGACTCATGGAAGATGCTTCAACCTGATTCTGATATGTCTACATTTAAATTCAAGCTTGAACACCTCCGCGTGTGGCTCAGGGAGGTTTTAGCTACTCTGGATGACTGTGACAGCATTATAGTGCCAGAGAAATTGTGTAGATTGGATAAATACTATGCAGTGCCTGTTTACACTGATGGTTTTTCCAATACCTAAAAGGTTTTCAGAAATTATTACTAAGGAATGGGATAGACCAGGTGTACCGTTCTCTCCCCCTCCTATTTCTAAGAAAATGTTTCCAATAGATGCCGCTACACAGGACTTATGGCAAACGGTCCCTAAGGTGGAGGGAGCAGTTTCTACCCTAGCTAAGCGTACAACTATTCCCGTCGGACAGTCGTGCTTTCCTAGATCCAATGGATAAAAAGTTAGAGGGTTACCTTAAGAAAATGTTTATAAAACAAGGTTTTATTCTCCAGCCTCTTGCATGCATTGCCCCGGTCACTGCTGCTGCGGCCTTCTGGTTTGAGTCTCTGGAAGAGGCCTTACAGGTAGAAACTCCATTGGATGATATACTTGACAAGCTTAAAGCGCTTAAGCTAGCCAATTCATTTGTTTCTGACGCCGTTGTTCATTTAACCAAACTAACGGCTAAGAACTCAGGTTTTGCTATACAGGCGCGTAGGGCGCTATGGCTTAAATCCTGGTCAGCTGACGTTACTTCAAAGTCTTAGCTTCTTAACATTCCCTTCAAGGGGCAGACCCTATTCGGGCCTGGACTGAAGGAGATCATTTCTGATATTACTGGAGGAAAAGGTCATGCCCTTCCTCAGGATAGGTCTAATAAATTAAGGACCAAACAAACTAATTTCTCTTGTTAAGTGTGTTCAGTCCACGGGTCATCCATTACTTATGGGATATATTCTCCTTCCCAACAGGAAGTTGCAAGAGGATCACCCAAGCAGAGCTGCTATATAGCTCCTCCCCTCACATGTCATATCCAGTCATTCTCTTGCAACCCTCAACAAAGAAGGAGGTCGCGAGAGGAGCTGGAGTTTTTACTTAACTATTCTTCAATCAAAAGTTTGTTATTTTAAATGGCACCGGAGTGTGCTGTTTTTCTATCTCAGGCAGTATTTGGAAGAAGAAACTGCCTGCATTTTTTATCTATGATCTTAGCAGGCGTAACTAAGATCCACTGGCTGTTCTCGACATTCTGAGGAGTGGGGTAACTTCAGAAACTGGGAATAGCATGCGGGGTCCTCCGCAAATGAGGTATGTGCAGTACTTTATTTTCTGGGAATGGAATTGACTAAGAAAATACTGCTGATACCGTATGATTTAAGTACAGCCTTAAATGCAGTAGTAGCAACTGGTATCAGGCTGATAAATGTATGCGCAGTCGAGTTATATTCTAGGGACTAGAATTTGACTGAGAAAATACTGTTAACACTGGAATAATACCTAAGCCTTATCTGCAGTGGTAGCGACTGGTAGCAGGCTTAGTGATAGCTTTGCATGACATTGAAAAATGTTGTTTTTTAATAAAACGTTTACTGGAATGTTATTCGTTTTTTGTGAGGTACTTTGGTGATAAATCGCTTTGGGCATGTTTTTTTCCACATGGCTAACATATTTTTCTGCATGGAAACAGTTATATCAGGGCTCCCACTGTTGTGATTGGAGTGGGAGGGCCCTTGTTTTAGCGCCTTGTTGCGCAGTTAAAATTATTGCACAGTCTTTCTGCTTCTTCCTCCTTGATCCAGGACATCTCTAGAGAGCTCAGGGGTCTGCAAATTTCATTTGTGAGGGAGGTAATCAGTCACAGCAGATCTGTGACAGTGTGCCGACTGTGATTAAGTGTTAAATCTTAATTGATATCTGTTTTATCCATTTTGGGTATCGAGGGGTTAATCATCCTTTTGCTAATAGGTGCAATCCTCTGCTAATAGTACACTTCTTGTTAAGAATTGTTTAATTATATCTGTATTTTTGAAGCGCTGCAGCGTTTTTTATATTGCTTGTAAAACTTATTGAAAGTGATTTCCAAGCTTGTTAGTTTCATTGCTAAGTCTGTTTTAAACATGTCTGATTCAGAGGAAACTGTTTGTTCATCATGTTCAAAAGCCAATGTGGAGCCCAATAGAACGATGTGTACCAATTGTATTGATATTGCTTTGAATAAAAGTCAATCTGTACCGATAAAGAAGCTATCACCAGACAACGAGGGGGAAGTTATGCCGCCTAACTCTCCTCACGTGTCAGTACCTGCGTC
The DNA here is from genome assembly GCF_027579735.1 of Bombina bombina. Taxonomy (NCBI): domain Eukaryota; kingdom Metazoa; phylum Chordata; class Amphibia; order Anura; family Bombinatoridae; genus Bombina; species Bombina bombina. Next base: position 434,918,137 of record NC_069503.1, read on the forward strand.
TCCCGCTTGGGAGATGCGTAGGATTGAGACACCTAGTACATCTAGGCCCTTACAAATCACTTTACATGATATGGCTAATGTTATGAAAGAAGTATTATATAATATGCCCGAATTAAGGGGCAAACGCGATAGCTCTGGGTTAAGGACAGAGCGCGCTGACACGAGAGCCATGTCTGATACTGCGTCACAACTTGCAGAACATGAGGACGGTGAGCTTCATTCTGTCGGTGACGGTTCTGATTCGGGGAGACCGGATTCAGAAATTTTAAATTTAAGCTTGAGAACCTCCGTGTGTTACTAGGGGAGGTATTAGCGGCTCTGAATGATTGCGACACGGTGGCAATTCCAGAGAAATTGTGTAGGTTGGATAGATACTATGCGGTACCGGTGTGTACTGACGTTTTTCCTATACCAAAGACTTACAGAAATTATCAGTAAGGAGTGGGATAGACCCGGTGTGCCTTTTTCCCCTCCCCCGATATTTAGAAAAATGTTCCCTATAGACGCCACCACACAAGACTTATGGCAGACGGTCCCTAAGGTGGAGGGAGCAGTTTCTACGTTAGCCAAGCGTACCACTATCCCGGTGGAGGATAGCTGTGCTTTCTCAGATTCAATGGATAAAAAATTAGAGGGTTATCTTAAGAAAATGTTTGTTCAACAGGGTTTTATATTGCAGCCTCTTGCATGCATTGCGCCTGTCACGGCTGCAGCGGCATTCTGGTTTGAGTCTCTGGAAGAGGCGATTCGCACAGAGCCGTTGGATGAGGCCTTGAGCAAAGTTAGAACCCTTAAAGGGACAGTCAAGGCCAAAAAAAACTTTTATTTTTCAAATAGGGCATGTAATTTTAAACAACTTTCCAATTTACTTTTATCAACAATTTTGCTTTGTTCTCTTGGTATTCTAGTTGAGAGCAAACCTAGGAAGGCTCATATGATAATTTCTAAGCCCTTGAAGGCCGCCTCTAATCACATGCTTTTGTATTTGCTTTTCACAACAGGGGAGAGTAGTTCAGGTAAACCATATAGATAGCATTGTGATCACGCCCGTGGGTTGTGGCAGACACTGCACTAATTGGCTAAAATGCAAGTCAATAGATAATAACTAAAAGTCATGTGATTAGGGGCAGTCAGGAGATGCTTAGATACAAGATAGTCACAGCAGTAAAAAGTGTTTTAATATAACTGTGTTGGTTATGCAAAACTGGGGAATGGGTAATAAAGGGATTATCTATCTTTTTAAACAACAAAAATTCTGGTGTTGACTGTCCCTTTAAGCAAGCTAATGCGTTTGTTTCAGATGCCGTAGTACATCTAACCAAACTTACGGCTAAAAATTCCGGATTCACCATACAGGTGCGCAGAGCGCTCTGGCTTAAATCCTGGTCAGCGGATGTAACTTCCAAGTCTAAACTACTTAACATTCCTTTCAAAGGGCAGACCTTATTCGGGCCCGGCTTGAAGGAAATTATTGCTGACATTACAGGAGGTAAGGGCCACGCCCTTCCTCAGGACAGGGCCAAACAGTCTAATTTTCGTGCCTTTCGTAACTTCAAGGCAGGAGCAGCATCAACTTCCTCCGCTCCAAAACAGGAAGGAACTACTGCTTGTTACAGACAAGGTTGGAAAGGCAACCAGTCATGGAACAAGGGCAAGCAGGCCAAAAAGCCTACTCCCGCCCCTAAGACAGCATGAAGTCAGGGCCCCCTATCCAGAGACGGATTTAGTGGGGGGCAGACTTTCTCTCTTTGCCCAGGCTTGGGCAAGAGATGTGCAGGATCCCTGGACGTTAAAGATTATATCTCAGGGATACCTTCTGGATTTCAAATCCTCTCCTCCACAAGGGAGGTTCCATCTTTCGAGGTTATCGACATACCTAGTAAAGAGAGGCATTTCTACAATGTGTACAAGACCTCTTAATCATGGGGGTGATCCACTCAGTTCCGCGATCGGAACAGGGACAAGGATTTTACTCAAATCTATTTGTGGTTCCCAAAAAAGAGGGAACCTTCAGACCAATCTTGGACTTAAAGATCTTAAACAAATTCCTAAGGGTACCATCGTTCAAGATGGAAACCATTCGAACCATCCTACCCATGATCCAAGAGGGTCAATATATGACCACAGTGGACTTAAAGGATGCTTACCTTCATATACCGATTCACAAAGATCATTATCGGTACCTGAGGTTTGCCTTTCTAGACAGGCATTACTAGTTTGTGGCTCTTCCCTTCGGGTTAGCCACGGCCCCGAGAATTTTTACGAAGGTTCTGGGCTCACTTCTGGCGGTACTAAGACCACGAGGCATAGCGGTGGCTCCGTACCTAGACGACATTCTGATACAAGCGTCAAGTTTTCAGAATGCAAAGTCTCATACAGAGATAGTTCTAGCATTTCTGAGGTCGCATGGGTGGAAAGTGAACGTGGAAAAGAGTTCTCTGTTACCACTCATGGGTTCCTTTTCTAGGGACTCTTATAGATTCTGTAGAGATGAAGATTTACCTGACGGAGTCCAGGTTATCAAAGATTCTCAATGCTTGCCGTGTCCTTCATTCCATTCCAAGCCCATCGGTAGCTCAGTGCATGGAGGTAATCGGCTTAATGGTAGCGGCAATGGATATAGTGCCATTTGCGCGCCTGCATCTCAGACCGCTGTAACTATGCATGCTCAGTCAATGGAACGGGGATTACTCAGATCTGTCCCCTTTGCTAAATCTGGACCAGGAGACCAGAGATTCGCTTCTCTGGTGGTTGTCACCGGTTCATCTGTCCAAAGGAATGACCTTTCGCAGGCCAGATTGGACGATTGTAACAACGGATGCCAGCCTTCTAGGCTGGGGAGCAGTCTGGAATTCCCTGAAGGCTCAGGGATCGTGGACTCAGGAGGAGAAACTGCTCCCAATAAACATTCTAGAATTAAGAGCAATATTCAATGCTCTTCTGGCTTGGCCTCAGTTAGCAAAGCTGAGGTTCATCAGATTTCAGTCGGACAATATCACGACTGTGGCTTACATCAATCAAGGGGGAACCAGGAGTTCCCTAGCGATGTTGGAAGTCTCGAAGATAATTCGCTGGGCAGAGTCTCACTCTTGCCACCTGTCAGCGATTCACATCCCAGGCGTAGAGAACTGGGAGGCGGATTTCCTAAGTCGCCAGACTTTTCATCCGGGAGAGTGGGAACTTCACCCGGAGGTATTTGCTCCACTGATTCGTCGTTGGGGCAAACCGGATCTGGATCTCATGGCATCTCGCCAGAACGCGAAGCTTCCTTGTTACGGATCCAGGTCCAGGGACCCGGGAGCGGTGCTGGTAGATGCATTAGCAGCCCCTTGGGTTTCCAACATAGCTTATGTGTTTCCACCATTTCCGTTGCTACCTCGGCTGATTGCCAGGATCAAACAGGAGAGGGCATCAGTAATTCTGATAGCGCCTGCGTGGCCACGCAGGACCTGATATGCAGACCTAGTGGACATGTCGTCCTGTCCACCATGGTCTCTTCCTCTGAGGCAGGACCTTCTAATTCAGGGTCCTTTCAACCATCCAAACCTAATTTCTCTGAGGCTGACTGCCTGGAAATTGAACTCTTGATTCTATCAAAGCGTGGGTTTTCGGATTCGGTTATTGATACATTAATACAGGCTCGGAAACCTGTGACAAGAAAAATTTACCATAAGATATGGCGTAAATATTTATATTGGTGCGAATCCAAGAGTTACTCATGGAGTAAGGTTAGGATTCCTAGGATATTAGCTTTTCTACAAGAGGGTTTAGAAAAGGGTTTATCCGCTAGTTCGCTAAAGGGTCAGATTTCAGCTCTGTCTATTCTTTTACACAAACGTCTGGCAGAGCATCCAGACGTCCAGGCCTTTTGTCAGGCTTTGGCTAGAATTAAGCCTGTGTTTAAAGCTGTTGCTCCTCTGTGGAGCTTAAACTTGGTTCTTAAAGTTCTTCAGGGTGTTCCGTTTGAACCCCTTCATTCCATTGATATAAAGCTTTTATCTTGGAAAGTTTTGTTTTTGATGGCTATTTCCTCGGCTCGAAGAGTCTCTGAGTTATCTGCCTTACATTGTGATTCTCCTTATCTGATCTTTCATTCAGATAAGGTAGTTCTGCGTACTAAACCTGGGTTTTTACCTAAGGTTGTTTCAATCAAGAGATTGTTGTTCCATCATTATGTCCTAATCCTCCTTCAAAGAAGGAACGTCTTTTGCATAATCTAGACGTGGTCCGTGCTCTGAAGTTCTACTTACAGGCAACTAAAGATTTTAGACAAACTTCTTCTCTGTTTGTCGTTTACTCTGGACAGAGGAGAGGTCAAAAGGCTTCGGCTACCTCTCTCTCTTTTTGGCTTCGTAGCATAATACGTTTAGCCTATGAGACTGCTGGACAGCAGCCTCCTGAAAGAATTACAGCTCATTCCACTAGAGCTGTGGCTTCCACCTGGGCCTTTAAGAATGAGGCCTCTGTTGAACAGATTTGCAAGGCTGCAACTTGGTCTTCACTTCATACTTTTTCCAAATTTTACAAATTTGACACTTTCGCTTCTTCGGAGGCTGGTTTTGGGAGAAAGGTTCTACAGGCAGTGGTTCCTTCTGTTTAATGTTCCTGCCTTGTCCCTCCCATCATCAGTGTACTTAGCTTTGGTATTGGTATCACATAAGTAATGGATGACCCGTGGACTGAACACACTTAACAAGAGAAAACATAATTTATGCTTACCTGATAAATTTATTTCTCTTGTAGTGTGTTCAGTCCACGGCCCGCCCAGTCTTTTTCAGGCAGGTTCTAAATTTTAAAATTATAACTCCAGTCACCACTGCACCTTATAGTTTCTCCTTTCTCGTCTTGTTTGCCTCTAAGACAGCATGAAAGATCAGCCCCCGATCCGGTAACGGATCTAGTAGGGGGCAGACTTTCTCTCTTCGCCCAGGCTTGGGCAAGAGATGTCCAGGATCCCTGGGCGTTGGAAATTGTGTCCCAGGGATATCTTCTGGACTTCAAAGCTTCTTCCCCAAAAGGTAGATTTCACCTCACAATTATCTGCAGACCAGATAGAGGCATTCTTACATTGTGTTCAAGACCTCCTAGTTATGGGAGTGATCCACCCAGTTCCAAAGGAGGAACAGGGGCAAGGCTTCTATTCAAATCTTTGTGGTTCCCAAGAAAGAGGGAACCTTCAGACCAATCTTAGAACTCAAGATCCTAAACAAATTTCTCAGGGTCCCATCTTTCAAGATGGAGACTATTCGAACCATCCTACCTATGATCCAGGAGGGTCAATATATGACTACCGTGGACTTAAAGGATGCTTATCTTCACATTCCGATACACAAAGATCATCATTGGTTTCTCAGGTTTGCCTTCCTAAACAGGCATTAACAGTTTGTGGCTCTTCCCTTTGGGTTAGCTACGGCACCAAGAATCTTTACGAAGGTTCTGGGGTCACTTCTGGCGGTCCTAAGGCCGCGGGGCATAGCAGTAGCCCCTTACTTAGACGACATTCTGATACAGGTGTCGAATTTCCAAATTGCCAAGTCCCATAAGGACATTGTTCTGGCATTCCTGAGGTCTCATGGGTGGAAAGTGAACGAAAAGAAGAGTTCTCTATCCCCTCTCGCAAGAGTTTCCTTCCTGGGAACTCTGATAGATTCTGTAGAAATGAAGATTTACCTGACAGAGGACAGGTTGTCAAAACCTCTAAATTCCTGCCGTGTTCTTTATTATACTTCTCGCCCTTTGGTGGCTCAGTGTATGGAAGTATTCGGCTTAATGGTAGCGGCAATGGACATAGTTCAGTTTGCCCGCCTACATCTCAGACCGCTGCAACTCTGCATGCTCAGTCAGTGGAATGGGGATTACACAGATTTGTCCCCTCTACTAAATCTGGATCAAGAGACCAGGGATTCTCTTCTCTGGTGGCTATCTCGGGTCCATCTGTCCAAAGGTATGACCTTCCGCAGGCCAGATTGGACAATAGTAACAACAGATGCCAGCCTTCTGGGGTGCAGTCTGGAACTCTCTGAAGGCTCAGGGGTCGTGGACTCAGGAGGAGGCACTCCTTCCAATAAACATTCTGGAACTAAGAGCGATATTCAATGCTCTACAGGCTTGGCTTCAGCTAGAGGCAGTGAGGTTCATCAGATTTCAGTCGGACAACATCACGACTGTAGCTTACATCAACCATCAAGGGGGAACAAGGAGTTCCCTAGCGATGTTGGAGGTTTCAAAGATAATTCAATGGGCAGAGATTCACTCTTGCCATCTATCAGCTATCCATATCCCTGGAGTAGAGAACTGGGAGGCAGACTTTCTAGGTTGTCAGACTTTTCATCCGGGGGAGTGGGAGCTCCATCCGGAGTTGTTTGCACAGTTGATTCAACGTTGGGCAAACCAGAACTGGATCTCATGGCGTCTCGTCAGAACGCCAAGCTTCTTTGTTGCGGATCCAGATCCAGGGATCCCAAGGCATCGCTGATAGATGCTCTAGCAGCGCCTTGGTCCTTCAACCTGGCTTATGTGTTTCCGCCGTTTCCTCTGCTCCCTCGTCTGATTGCCAAGATCAAACGGGAGAGAGCATCGGTAATTTTGATAGCACCTGCTTGGCCACGCAGGACTTGGTATGCAGATCTGGTGGACATGTCATCCTTTCCACTATGGACTCTGCCTCTGAGGCAGGACCTTCTACTTCAGGGTCCTTTCAACCATCCAAATCTAATTTCTCTGAGGCTGACTGCTTGGAGATTGAACGCTTGATTTTATCAAAGCGTGGTTTCTCTGAGTCGGTCATTGATACCTTAATACAGGCGCGACAGCCTGTCACCAGGAAAATCTATCATAAGATATGGTATAAATATCTTCATTGGTGTGAATCCAAGGGTTACTCCTGGAGTAAGGTCAGGATTCCTAGGATATTATCTTTTCTCCAAGAAGGATTGGAGAAGGGTTTGTCAGCTAGTTCCTTAAAAGGACAGATTTCTGCTCTGTCTATTCTTTTGCACAAACGTCTGGCTGAGGTTCCAAACGTGCAGGCGTTTTGTCAGGCTTTTGTCAGAATCAAGCCTGTGTTTAAACCTGTTGCTCCGCCTTGGAGTTTAAATTTAGTTCTTAAGGTTCTTCAAGGGGTTCCGTTTGAACCTTTGCATTCCATAGATATTAAGCTCTTATTCTGGAAGGTTCTGTTTTTAGTAGCTATCTCCTCGGCTCGAAGAGTTTCGGAGTTATCTGCTTTACAATGTGATCCCCTTATCTCATTTTTCATGCAGATAAGGTAGTGTTACGTACCAAACCTGGTTTTTTACCTAAGGTGGTATCTAATAAAAATATCAATCAGGAGATTGTTGTACTGTCACTGTGTCCTAATCCTTCTTCAAAGAAGGAACGTCTTTTACACAATCTTGATATGGTTCGTGCTTTAAAGTTTTATTTACAAGCTACTAAAGATTTTCGTCAAACATCTGCATTGTTTGTTGTCTACTCTGGACAGAGGAGAGGCCAAAAGGCTTCAGCAACCTCTCTCTTTCTTTTGGCTAAGGAGTATAATATGCTTAGCTTATGAGACTGCTGGCCAGCAGCCTCCTGAAAGGATTACAGCTGATTCTACTAGAGCGGTAGCTTCCACATGGGTTTTTAAAATTTGATACTTTTGCTTCTTCGGAGACTATTTTTGGGAGAAAGGTCTTGCAGGCAGTGGTGCCTTCCATTTAAGTGCCTGCCTTGTCCCTCCCTTCATCCGTGTCCTATAGCTTTGGTATTTGTATCCCACAAGTAATGGATGATCAGTGGACTGGATACACCTTACAAGAGAAAACATAATTTATGCTTACCTGATAAATTTATTTCTCTTGTAGTGTATCCAGTCCACGGCCCGCCCTGTCATTTTAAGGCAGGTGTTTTTTATTTTTAAACTACAGTCACCACTGCACCCTATAGTTTCTCCTTTCTCTTGCTTGTCTTCGGTCGAATGACTGGTAGTGACAGTTAGGGGAGGAGCTATATAGACAGCTCTGCTGTGGGTGTCCTCTTGCACAAGTAATGGATGATCCGTGGACTGGATACACCACAAGAGAAATAAATTTATCAGGTAAGCATAAATTATGTTTTTTACCACTGATGAACCCCCCCCCTCTCCCCCTCTGACCATTTTGATTACTTTAATACATGCACCCCCTTCCTTCCCTAATAGGAGTACTTCAGTTCAGTAGGGAAAAATAAGGATGTTTACAACGTGCAGTGGGACTGACCGCGGACCTGTGGTGAGCCCTGCCGATTTCCTCATAGATTTTTTCCTATTTTGCCACGTAGTATCCTGACCATCAAGGCACTGCTAGTGTTATTACAGCACACTAGGTTAGGCGGACTTCGCCATACCTACCAAACTTACTGCAGATTACGACTTTAACCCTAGACACAACCATATACCCTGCTGATTGATGATCAGACAAATCTATTTAATACCACTGTATCTCTGCACCAGTGTGTTGTGTGGTCTCTGTGTTTATTCAACTTTTGCAATGTTTGAAATAATAGTTGTAATGTCTTACGATTTAAATAAAAATAAAAATTATATTAAAAAATAAATAAATAAATTACAGCAGGAGTCATAGAACAAAAAACCCTTCTGAGAAATTATTGTAAGTAGCCCAATCCTAAATTGGACTATCTAGGTTACACAAGTCACTGTAGGACCTCTAGGAATATTGGATACATTTATCACCTATCAGTTGTACAAGTAAAAGCCAGGGTCAAAACTATAACGTAGTTAGTAAGTGAACAAATATTCTACCTACAAGATTGACATAAAACCATATATACTCACACCCAAAATAGCCATGTCTATTGGTTACCTAAACAAGACAGGTGCTACTACTCTAGACCCAATGTGTTCATATCTGTTGGTTATAAAGGCAGGTTAAACAATGATTTTATAGATGCCCAAGAAGGCAGAGATGAGCAAGGCACCCCATGTCTCCAGTCAGCACTAACTAGTTCTACAAAAATGGGAGTTAATAAGATATAAGTAAGCAAGCTGAAGAAACATAGCACATACCCATAACTCTGCTCTCATTACTAAAAGTTAATACAAATAGGCTCATTTTAAATCTGCCGTCCCAGCCGCTGACAGCAGAACAGCCATGTAAAATACCAGAGCTATACATCCAAAAATAAAGCAATGTTAGTACATGCACCCTCTAAACTCCACCTATGACACCTCCAGATATAAAATTAAAAAAAGATATGTAAGTTAGAACACGTATTATGCTTGCCCAGCAGAAATTTCAGACTGGCGTAATATGTTGAGGTAGGAATCTACTCCTGCCCTCCTCAATCTTACCGGTCCACTAGCATTGAATGACACTAACTCTATTTAATGCAGTAAGTTCCCAAAAATAAGTCTGAAAATGTTTGTGCCAGAATGAAAAAAACGAAAACCTCCAAGATAGCAAACAAAAAACCTGCATACAACAGGAAGATGATTAGTCTATGTAAGTCTCTGAAGATGTGCCGATATCTCCGTAAATGTAGATGTCGCATCACCCAATACCAGACCAGAAATCAAGGGAGCCAGATCCGTGCAAGGCCCGAATTTGAGGGGCAAGTCTCTGGACTAGTGAAAGTAGGACAGTATCCATGGGGCTATGAAGTATTGGTTTGAAACTTAGTCGCAGGCCCTGTTGGGTCGCCAGTCTCCCTTAAAGCTGGCACATCAAGCTGACCACATATCTCCTCCAAACAAGCTCTGGTATTCCGGCAGTGCAGATAGATGAGAGCATATTTCATCGCCCCACTCCACAAGGCCTGCCGCTTCCCACTGAGCAGGGACAGCAAGCTCAGAAAGGGTTGCCTGAGGCGAATCCCACACTGGATAGGCAGTAGCGGATTTAGCTGTTATTTTATCCCTCTCTAGTGACTCGTGGATTTCCACATCTTGGGTATTATATCCCATACGTCACTAGCTCATGGACTCTTGCCACTTACATAAAAAAAAACATAATTTATTTAGGAATTTACTTAATAGATTAATTTCTTTCATAGGGGCAAGAGTTCATGAGACCCACCCTATTTTTGTGGTTATGATTTTTTGTATAAAGCACTTTATTTTTTCCAGTTCCTCCCTTTTTTGTATGCTTTTTACTCCTCCTCTTACAACTCACTACTTGGCTACACGTTAACTAAGGTATGAGTGAGGTGGGAGGTGTATTTATAGGCATTTTGAGGTTTGGGAAACTTTGTCCCCTCCTGGTAGGAATGTATATCCCATAAGTCACTAGCTCATCTACTGAAAAAAATGAATTTATCAGGTAAGTTCTTAAATAAATTTTTTTTTTTTTTTTTAGTATAACCACTATTTGTATCCTGGTCAAATACTGCATGTTCTTTGGATAGCCCATGTGTCCTCTTACCTTTTGAAACTTCCACCCCTCTATTGCTTTTATTCTAACCAGGCTGATACAGCCAGTCAGAAACCTTATAACCCTCTGCTATTAAAATGAAAGCATGCTCTTCCACTGCTATCACTAAACCTTTGCAAGCATTGAAAGGTCTTGCATATGCGTGTCTTCTGTGTCATGAGAACAGGTAATATGGTTTGATTGGCTGTACCAACTTAGAAAAGGCGAACAAGGGTTGTTTAAATCATTTTAAACAAACATAAATTATGCTTACCTGATCATTTTCTTCTGACGGGAAGAGTCCACAGCTATATTCATTACTTTTGGGAATACAGAGCCTGGGCACCAGGAGGCGGCAAAGACACCCCAACCAAAGGCTTAAATACCTCCCCCACTTCCCTCATCCCCCAGTGATTCTGCCAAGGGAACAAGGAAATAGGAGAAATATCAGGGTGAAAAAAGGTGCCAAAAGAACAAAGTTACTACCACATCCTAGACAAAACACGGGCGGGAGCTGTGGACTCTTCCCGTCAGAAGAAAAGAAAATTATCAGGTAAGCATAATTTGTTTTTCTTCTTAAACGGGAAGAGTCCACAGCTGCATTCATTACTTTTGGGAAAACGATACCCAAGCTAGAAGACACTGAATGCAAACAATGGGTGGTACAAAAGGCAGCCCCTTCGAAAGGCACCACAGCCTGAAATTACCCGACACTCTACAAAAATAGACGACATGGGTAAAAACCCGAAGCCCAGGTAACTGCAGATTAGTTACACCAGCAAAGCCGAGTTAGAGACCCCTCAGTCCCAGAGTCCGTCGAGCGCAAACAGCCTCCGAGCAGTCAGCCACGCGGCTCTCAACTCCCAAGCAGAGTACCCAGCCAAAAGATATGGACCGCTATCTGCCCCCAAAAGGGAGAACAGATTCCCAGAAGAATCCAAAGGATCATTCCACACGGCTCAACAAACATAGAACAGCCCAGGGAGACGAACTCCCTAGATACACAAGGACCTGATAAAAAAAGAAATTCATACTCGGGGAAATAGGACTCGAGCGACACCCTCATATCCCTGACACAGTACCTACCATACCATAAGGTACTCCAGAAAACATGAGATCCCCGTTGCCTCGTATCAGATCGAAACACTAGAGAACACCAAACCGTCTGAATAGGAACTCTCAATGACCAGCTTCCAGGTAGGAAAGCTGACTCAGCCATCGTGGAACCAAAACCACCGAAAAGCTTTTTAAAGCCTGCTAGCACACATTCAAGGTGGAAATAGTTGTAGCTGGTTTCCAACTGCAAACCTTCCGAATACCGGGCTCCAAGGAGCGTCCCCTCCCAGCACCAGACGCCGGTAGAAAAGAGGACAGCAAAAGTCCTCCCACCGAAGAAAACGGTCAACACTGCATAAATTAACCGATCACCGACCTTCCCTCCAGGGTAATGGTCCCAGCCCAAAGGCTAGTCAAATGCCAAAGACAAGAGTCCCAGACCTCTGGAAGAAAAGGATGGATCTACAAGGAGCAAAGCCTCAGAGTAGAACTCTGATCGCTACTACAAACGGCATGCTACCGTGATTCTGGACAGACTTTGTGCTCAGGTACGAGACACCCCTACACTGCTGTCGTCCCTAAAGAGGAACACTTCTCAAGGTAAAAGGGTTCGCAGACCCCCAGCATCTAAATATTAGAATCTAACATTTAACAGGAGCCCATCAGGGTTCAAACCCCCAGCCTCCTGCTGCAGGAACAGTGGAACCAGTTACTACTCAACATCTCCCTTTCCAGGATTCTGAAAATGCAAGAATGGGAAAAAAAAACCTTACAAGGCAAGAAAACAAGGACCCACAGGTCGCCACAGATACTAAGGTAACTCCGAACCAGGAGAACCCATCCCCCACTCTAGGAGAGAAAGCGACTAAAGAAACAGAAACCACCCCATAGAGGCGAGATTCCTCGGCCATATCGCCAACCCAGTTGAAGGACACCTGGAGTCTTAAATGCACCAGAAAACCAGTAGGGACCCGTCAGAGACCTAGAACCTAAGCCACAGGCAGATAGGCATCTCCCATGAGACACAGCCCCACCCCCCTTCAGAGGCACGTGGGACTACAAACACCTAAGGTGAGACCGAACCGTCCACACCCAATCCAGGGAGAGACAGGGTCCTAGGCCAGAGTCCTCAAAAAAACTGAATCAATCAAAAGATCTAACTTCCGAGGAATGGCCGAGGAATCTCGCCTCTATGGTAGGGTGGTTTCTGTTGCTTTAGTCCCTTTCTCTCCTAGAGTGGGGGATGGGTTCTCCTGGTTCGGAGTTACCTTAGTATCTGTGGTGACCTGTGGGTCCTTGTCTTCTTGCCTTGTAAGGTTTTTTTTTTCCCTTCTTGCATTTAAGCTGCCTCCTATGATTAGGAGTGCACCATCTAAAGTCTGTATACATGGCGATCTAGTAACAGCCTCAAACCCAAGAGTCTGAAAAAACTCCTGAACAGTTTAAGAATTCGGCAGCCAGTGCTCCTGGATCGCAAGGAAAAATCTCATAGACGAGCGTAACCATGTGTTACACACGCTGGCAAGATAACAACCAACACCTGAAGGTGAATGTGAACCCCAGACCTTGCTTGGCATCCAAGAGAGACGTAAACACCCTCAACGAAGCCTCTAACAGAGCATCGAGGATAAATGGTCAACTACTTGACCCTAGAAGGGCAACCGTCTGACACAGACCTTGGCTCTTCACTGTTAAGCCCCAAGGCTAGAGCTGCAACGAGGATGCAGATAACCCCTGAACGTCTAAGACCATGGTCAGATCAAGGGTATTATATGGAGGCCAACAGCCAGAGATCCCTGCAGGATCGATCTTCCAAAAAACCCCTTAAAAGGTTAAAAGCTGGAACCTCGCAGCTCCCCACAGAAGGCAGGGAAAACCCTGCACTCAACCTCTTAGAGTAACGCAACTCTGAGCAAAGGAAGGACGACATGCCCGCGCTTCAAGACCAGATGACCCACCCAAGGCGGGAAGGAAGGAGCCGCCGCCACTGCAAGAATTTTTTAGGCTAAAGAGTCAGCATCCGGAAGAACCTCAAGTGAAGATGCAAATCGTTCACCACTGGGAACACTAAACCACATAGGTCACTCGCATCTCCCAACTCCAAAGGAATGGAAACTAGGGTTCTGAGTCCCCAGGGACTTTAAATAACCATGACATCTGAAAAGACAGATCCGTATCCCAGACGAGTAGCCAGAAAAAGCCCACCTTGGATCGGCCCACACAACCCTCCATTTAGAGGCGTATCTACACACTAGGCCTCTTTGAAATAGGATCCGAGCCCGGAGTCAATATCCTAGGCCAAGTGACATTCAGAGTCAGACAGGATTAAATCGGCACCTTGAGGGTGACATGAACTCGGGTAACAGCAGAAAAGCATCTGACCAGTACCTTCCTGGTATAAGGACACTCAAGAACTGTCCAAGGTCCAAGAAAATTCGACCCGAAGGATCGATAAATTAACTAGAAAACCTAATTCTATTCAAAAAGTGCACAACTTACGTGGAAATGCCCACGCGACCACAAAATTGTAAGAATCGGTTCCAGAGAACGTTTTCAAAAAAGGAAATCTAACAGACATGACCTTAAGAAAAACAAAATAAACACATCCATCCGGATCAAAAATAAAAGAAAGGCAGCACCCATTAGGTGAACGCCCAAGGTGAATGAGAGCGCCAACTGGACTAACCGATCAGAGGCCCCATTCACCCAAGCTCAGAACTGGAACTGAAACATAAAGAGAAAAATAAAACGGAGACGTTAAGGAGATTGGCTTCATCCCCAAACGCCGCATCTAAGGCCTCGGCCCACTAGGACTGGGATTCTCTAACATCGACAAAACGTGCCTTAAAAGAACAAGATGATGTGCCAGCCTATAACAGAAGGCAAAATCATCTCTCGTCAGATCCACGACCCTGAGGTTGGGGCCCTTGAAGCCTCGGAGGCCAACGCTTCCCCACAAGGCCGAACTGAATCAGGAGATCCCACACCTGACGGGCCCTGGTTAACAGAACACAGACAGTATTTTAGAAATATTTCACTTAAGAGATATAAAGCGCCATAGAAATGGCCATGTGGAACCGTGCCGTAACCTCTGGAGGAAACAAGCCACCCTCCAGAGAGGGAGTAAAGGCTAAAGGGACACCTGCTTGCGTAGCCGAGAAGGTTCCCGGGGAACGCACCTCATGGGACATGGAAACCTTGGAGGCGGATGGCTCAACGCACTCTAAGCTCCCTGATTCGGGAGAAGAGTACTTTAGAACGGCAATCGGAACATAACTGATGGGCATTGATTACCTGGGCCATTTCATATTCATCACAAGACGCATTCTCCGTATCGGAGACATCCGTGTCTAAAATATCAGAATCTTCCATTATCTTGGGATTACAAAAATGACAAAAACCAACTGGCACCCTTTTTACATCCCCCCCCCCCCCCTCCCAGTGCTGGGGCATTCACACCTCCTGTGCACCAGGCAACCCACGAGCTAGACTGCACACAGTCGGCATACGGAAGTGAGAAACAAACGTACCCGCACCCGTCATAAGGTGCACCGTGCCAGCCACAAAAAGCGCACAATCTCGAGAGATCACGTCATTAAGATAAGGCTGTTAAGTTCCGTAAAAGCTGTGAGCCTAGGTATTGCTACACATTAGCAGATAGAACCATATAACAAACATGATTAAAGTCCCTCCTGTTCAATAACCCCCCTCAGGAGATATTAACCCATGATTCCTTTATTAAGATAAAAGTAGTCCCTTTCTTACAGGAATCTACGCCGTGGAACATATAGTAGCCTCGCTTCTGACATAGTCGTGAGTCAATAAAGGTAGGCAGCGAAACTTGTCAATGCTGATTACTAAGGAACTGTTAATGAGTCTGGATGGTTTTGCAGGAAAACTCTCCCTGCATCGCCGGACTCTAACTTTCATCCATGCTCTCACTGAGAGGCTGACAGGATTACTTTAAACTCCAGTCCCATAGTGAAGAGTACTACCCTCCATAAGACTCTCGCACTTCTGACACTTCTCTGCTATCCTCCTGTGAAAGAAGGCAAGGAATAACTGGGGGATGAGGGAAGTTGGGGAGGTATTTATGCCTTTTGCTGGGGTGTTTTTGCCTCCTCTGTATTGCCAAAAGTAGTGAATGTAGCTGTGGACTCTTTCCGTTTTAAGAAGAAAATAGTAATGGTTTAGTCATATCTAGGAATATTACTTTGTACCATGGTACCATAAGTAATTTAAAACAGGGCATTGCAAACACAGGAGCCTAAATTTTAAACAGATTTGTCGACTCCTGATTTTAAAAGATGCAAAAAAAATAAATAAATGTACATTACCATGAGTACTTGGTATATTGGAAAGCAGTACATAAGGGCTTTAAAAAAAAAAAAAAAAAAAAATTACCCGGATGCATAATATGCAAATGTTTTTCTGTTTGCATTTAAAAGGCATGGATAATTGTGAGCAGAGGGAGTTAACCTCTTAACGATGTTGGGACATTCCATGCCACCCTGAAAACACGGTCATTATGACATGAAACCTCTGATCTTCTGTGGCCCCCGGCTCCCCCCTGTAAAACTTGCACTCTTGGATCTGACGCATGGACTTGCAGTCCCCCAAGAGCCAGTCTGCACTGTTTGAGTTACGTGATCGCAGTGACGGTCATTCACTTATTCAGTGTAACAGCCATTGATTGGACTAATTGGCTGTCATTTCCCTCTACCTCTCTCTTAGAGTTTATCATTTCAGTGCTGTTTAGATCAATGTGTCAAACTTCCATGTATGAAGACTGAAACGAACAGGCCCCATATTCGACCCTGTAAATTCCCGAAAAGACCATAAATTCTGTACATGGGGGGGGGGGGTATTACTGTACATTGCAGAATACAAATGTGTTTTATTTGAGTAAAACCCTATCAAGATTATGATATTCATAATAAAACGTGTGTCATAGGAAAGGCATTTTATATTCCAAACAGAGTCCACAACGTCATTCCAATTACTAGTGGGATATTCAACTCCCGGCCAGCAGGAGGAGTCAAAGAGCACCCCAGCAAAGCTGTTAAGTGTAACTTCCTTTACCCATAATCCCCAGTCATTCTCTTTGCCTCCGTCAATGGAGGTTGTGCGAAGATGGTATCTGAAGATATTTAATCCTTTTATGGGTACTTTTCCTTGCAATCAAGATTTGGGGTCTAGCTGTGTCCATGTCAATCTCTTTAGTAAGAGTAGTGGTGGCTTTTAGCAGTTAAGTCGGCGAGGTAGTCTTTGCTCTACTTTTGACACTTTGCTACCCTGTTGTAGAAAGCTAGAGTTAGTAACTCTGTTCTTTCCTTGTCCTACAGGTCCATGACAGGGAGGAGTACCTGTCACACCTTTTGCAGAAGTTATCTGTCCTGCAGCTGGATCTAAGGTGGTAAGTGCTTTTGCCTTTTTAGGTACTGAAGGACAGCAGCGCTTAAGAGGTTAATACTCATGTGGCTCCTTTTGGGGAACATAGTAATCCTTTTTTAGTTAAGGATTCATTTTGCAGACAGATGTGTTTGGACATTTTGTGTGTTCCTAGAAATAATAAGTTTTATTTAGTATGAGATCTATGAGAGACTTGGCTAAGGGATTTTTTTCTTTAACTAATGCAGAGCAATGGGAAAAAAATCTGCGATAAGGCATACGTGTATTAACGGTTTACATTTTAGCTGTTATTTACTACAGTGGGACTTATCAGAGCTGTTATTGACAAAGCTGTTTAGTTATAGCCGTTTTCTCTTCCGTGCACTTTTTGATGGCACAGTAATTTCAGACCCGCTCCCGGTGGCGCCCGTTCTTCCGTTTTATCGGAGTGGAGCTTGTGAAGCAGTCTGCTTAGCGGGTCTGTGTCAGCTTCACAGCTTCTCTTCTATGCAGCTGTTACTGAGGGATTCCTTCATTGTTTTAGAGGGAAGACTTTTCTACTGGAGATTATTGCTTCCAACTACTAGTAGGGGTTCAATCTGTCCGGTAGGAGCTTCAGGCAATCTGAGGTTATCTGATTTTTACTTTATTTGTTCCTCTGTTTAAAAGCAACATTTTTGTTTTAAGTTATATTCTGTTATCATGGACTCAGAATTAGAACAGTCTGTGGATAAATGCCTTCTATGTTTAAAGGATCAAATTGTCTTGCCAATGCAATTTTGTTCCTCCTGCTTAGCAAAAACTTAAAAATTTAAATACAAATAACTCTTCTGAGCGTAGTGTCTCTTGGGATAATGCTGTTCGTGACATGCCTCAGCTTTCTCCTCCAATGTCCCCAGCCTTTACAGTGTTTCATACTGTGCCTTCTGTATCCTCTCAACCTGGGGGGGGTGTATTTACCTGGTGATTTTGCCGCTCAGATTACTTCTGTAGCAGCGGCTTTGTCAGCTTTCCCTTCGGGTAAGCGTAAGAGGACATCTAAGCATTTCTTCTACGCTGGTCACCCTTTCTCATTTGTCTAATGAAGAAAATACTTCAGTAGCTTCTGAAAGTGAGATTTCAGACTCTATGGGGGAAACATTTTCTAAATCTGAAGAAGTTAATTTCCCTTTCAAGCTTGAACACCTCCGATTACTACTAAAAAAGATTCTGGCTACTTTGGACGACTTGATTCTTTGGACGCTTGATTCTCCCTTTCAAGCTTGAACACCTCCGATTACTACTAAAAAAGATTCTGGCTACTTTGGACGACTTGATTCTTTGGACGCTTGATTCTTTCTGAGTCAGTCATTGAGACTATGATTCAGGCTCGTAAGCCTGTGACTAGGAAAATTTATTATAGGATTTGGCGTAAATATTTGTATTGATGTGAATCCAAAGGCTACTCATGGAGTAGTTAGGATTCCTAGGATTTTGTCTTTTCTCCATGAGGGTTTGGAGAGAGGTTTATCTGCTAGTACCCTGAAGGGTCAATTTTGTATTTATTTTTTTTGTCAGGCCTTGGTTAGAATTCGGCCTGTGTTTAAGTCTACTACTCCATCTTGGAGTATTAATTTGGTTCTTAGTCGTTCAACAGGCTCCGTTTGAACCTATGCATTCTTTGGATATTAAGATGTTGTCTTGGAAGGTTTTGTTTCTGGTGGCTATTTCTTCGGCTCAAAGAGTTTGGAGCTTTCAGCCTTACAGTATGAATCGCCTTTTCTTATTTTTCACTCTGATAAGGTAGTTCTGTGTACTGCCTTGGGTTTTCTTTCCAAGGTTGTTTCTGATATTAATAGAGAGATTGTTGATCCTCCGTGTCCTAATCCTTCTCATAACCCCTTAACGACATACGTCGGTCGTACAGGGTACGATTTGCACAAACTGGTTTTTAAAGACCAGCAACGTACCCTGTACGAAGTTAGGGGTTTAAAGCGGCTGGAAGCGATACTGATAGCTAACAGGCGCTTTCCGGTTATTGCAGTGATGCCTCAATATCAAGGCATCCTGCAATAAAATGTTTCCTCATCCGATGCAGAGAGAGCCACTCTGTGGCCCTCTCTGCACCGGACATCGATGGCTGAAAATCGTTGGTGGGTGGGCAGCCATGAATGGCTTCTTTGATTAAGAGGGGGGCGGGATCGGGAGCAGGGTCGCCGGGGGGGGCGTGCACGGGTGGTGGTGGATGTGCGCATGCACGGGGAGGGAGCGGGTGGGAACCGCTGCACTACAGAAAAAATGTATACTTATAAGTGGGAGAAAGGGGGGAGGGAATGGGTTAATAAAATAGCTAAGGGATCTGGGAGGGGGTGGGGGGATGGTCTGTGGGGGGGGAAAGCTACACTACATGGGGGAAGGGGAGTAAAAAAAAATCTATTTGTATAAACTGGGTATACCCAATATGGCTCCAAATAAGGTACAGGGGAGGGTTAGAGAGCTGTTTGAGTTGGGGGGGGGGGAATCAGGGAGTTTGGGGGCTAAGGGGGGACCCTGCACAGCAGCATATGTAAATATGCTATTAAAAAAGATTCCTTTTTATTTTAGTACTGGCAGACTTTCTGCCAGTACTTAAGATTGCGGGGACAATTGTGGGGTGGGGGAGGGAAGAGAGCTGTTTGGGAGGGATCAGGGGGTGTGATGTATCAGGTGGGAGGCTGATCTCTACACTAAAGCTACAATTAACCCTACAAGCTACCTAATCAACCCCTGCACTGCTGGGCATAATACAAGTGGGGTGCACAGCGGCATTTAGCGGCCTTATAATTACCAAAAAGCAAAGCCATATATGTCTGCTATTTCTAAACAAAGGGGATCTTGGAGAAGCATTTACAACAATTTATGCCATGCTTGCACAAGTTGTTTGTAAATTAATTTCAGTGAGAAACCTAAAATTGTGAAAAATGTAAAGTGGTTTTTTTTTTGTTTGTTTGTTTTTTTTATTTGATCGCATTTGGCGGTGAAATTGTTGCATGAAATATACCGAAATGGGCCTTGATCAATACTTTGGGATGTCTTCTAAAAAAATATTTATACATTTCAAGGGATATTCAGGGATTCCTGAAAGATCAGTGTTCTAATGTAACTTGTGCTAGTTTGGAAATAGTAAAGTGCTACTTGTATTTATTGCCCTATAACTTGCAAAGAACATGTAAACATTGGGTATTTCTAAACTCGGGATAAAATGAAGGAGCTATTTAGCATGGGTGTTTTTTGGTGGTTGTAGATGTCTTAACAGATTTTGGGAGTCAAAGTTAGAATGATATTTTTTTTTCTTTAGATTCTTTCCTCATATTTTTTATAAAAATGTTTTATAGTAAATTATAAGATATGATGAAAATAATGGTATCTTTAGAAAGGAAAATGGCATATAATGTGTGGGTACAGTAAATGAGTAAGAGGAAAATTACAGCTAAACACAAACACTGCAGAAATGTAAAAATAGCCCTGGTCTTTAAGGGAAATAGAAAATGGCCTTATCCTTAAAGGGACATTAAACACTTTGAGATGGTAATATAAAATGATAAATTGTATATAATAAAACAACTTTGCAATATACTTTCATTATTTATTTTGTCCTCTGTGCCTGTAGTTCATTCTGAAATTGTGAGCTTTTCAGTTCCTGTTAGAAATGGAAGTGCAGAACACTGTTAAATCCAGCACAACCATTGGCTGCACACTCTAGTGACCTATTTATAACTGACCCTAATTGGCCACAGCAGAGAAGGTAACACAAGTTACAACATGGCAGCTCCCAGTTTTTTATAGACACTAAAACTTTACACTTATTTTGTCACTTTTTAAACAACTAATGAAACTTTAAAAAATACATCTACATGTTAGTCATGGACTTATCTTTTCTTTGAATGCATCATTCTATCTAGCATGTATTTAGTGTTTAATGTCCCTTTAAGGGGATAAGGAGCGTTTGTTGCACAACCTGGATGTGGTTTGTGCATTGAAATATTTGCAGGGGACTAAGAATTTTTGCCAGTCTTTGTTGTCTTTTCTGGGAAGCGTAAGGGTAAGAAAGCTATGGCTACTTCTTTCTTGTTGGTTGAGGGGTGTTATTCGCTTGGCATATGAGACTGCTGGTCAGCAGCCTCCTGAGAGAGTCAATGCTCATTCCACGAGGGCTGTTTCATCTTCTTGGGCTTTCAAAAATAGAGCTTCTATAGATCAGCTTTGCAAGTCTGCGACTTGGTCATCTTTGCATACTTTTTCTAAATTTTACAAATTTTTATACTTTTTGCTTCAGCAGAGGCTTCTTTTGGGAGAGAGGTTCTTCAAGCAGTGGTGCCTTCTGTTTAGGTTAACTGTCTTTCTTTCATGTAATTAGCAAGAGTCCATGAGCTAGTGACGTATGGGATATACATTCCTACCAGGAGGGGCAAAGTTTCCCAAACCTTAAAATGCCTATAAATACACCCCTCACCACACCCACAATTCAGTTTTACAAACTTTGCCTCCGATGGAGGTGGTGAAGTAAGTTTGTGCTAGATTCTACGTTGATATGCGCTCCGCAGCAAGTTGGAGCCCGGTTTTCCTCTCAGCGTGCAGTGAATGTCAGAGGGATGTGAGGAGAGTATTGCCTATTTGAATGCAGTGATCTCCTTCTACGGGGTCTATTTCATAGGTTCTCTGTTATCGGTCGTAGAGATTAATCTCTTACCTCCCTTTTCAGATCGACGATATACTCTTATATATACCATTACCTCTGCTGATTCTCGTTTCAGTACTGGTTTGGCTTTCTACAAACATGTAGATGAGTGTCCTGGGGTAAGTAAATCTTATTTTCTGTGACACTCTAAGCTATGGTTGGGCACTTTATTTATAAAGTTCTAAATATATGTATTCAAACATTTATTTGCCTTGACTCAGAATGTTCAACATTCCTTATTTTTCAGACAGTCAGTTTCATATTTGGGATAAATGCATTTGTTTCAATCATTTTTTCTTACCTTAAAAAATTTGACTTTTTCCCTTTGGGCTGTTAGGCTCGCGGGGGCAGAAAATGCTTCATTTTATTGCGTCATTCTTGGCGCTGACTTTTTTGGCGCAAAAATTTTTTTCTGTTTCCGGCGTCATACGTGTCGCCGGAAGTTGCGTCATTTTTTGACGTTTTTTTGCGTCAAAAATGTCGGCGTTCCGGATGTGGCGTCATTTTTGGCGCCAAATAATGTGGGCGTCTTTTTTGGCGCTAAAAAATATGGGCGTCATTTTTGTCTCCACATTATTTAAGTCTCATTATTTATTGCTTCTGGTTGCTAGAAGCTTGTTCTCTGGCATTTTTTTCCCATTCCTGAAACTGTCATTTAAGGAATTTGATCAATTTTGCTTTATATGTTGTTTTTTTCTTTTACATATTGCAAGATGTTCCACGTTGCAACTGAGTCAGAAGATACTTCAGGAAAATCACTGCACAGTGCTGGAGCTACCAAGCTAAGTGTATCTGCTATAAACTTTTGGTATCTGTTTCTCCAGCTGTTATTTGTATTGCATGTCATGTCAAACTTATTAATGCAGATAAAATTTCCTTTAGTACTGTTACATTACCTGTTGCTGTTCCGTCAACATCTAATTTTCAGAGTGTTCCTGATAACATAAGAGATTTTATTTTTTAAATCCATTAAGAAGGCTATGTCTGTTATTTCTCCTTCTAGTATACATAAAAGTCTTTTAAAACTTCTCTTTTTTCAGATGAATTTTTAAATGAACATCATCATTCTGATACGGATAATGGTTCTTCTGGTTCAGAGGTTTCTGTCTCAGAGGTTGATGCTGATAAATCTTTGTATTTGTTCAAGATGGAATTTATTCGTTCTTTACTTAAAGAAGTGTTATTTGCATTAGAAATAGAGGATTCTGGTCCTCTTGATACTAAATGTAAACGTTTAAATAAGGTTTTTAAATCTCCTGTAGTTATTCCAGAAGTATTTTATCTCCCTGATGCTATTTCTGAAGTAATTTCCAGGGAATGGAATAATTTGGGTAATTTATTTACTCCTTCTAGACGTTTAAGCAAATTATATCCTGTGCCATCTGACAGATTAGAGTTTTTTGGGACAAAAATCCCTAAGGTTATGGGGCTGTCTCTACTCCTGCTAATGTACTACTATTCCTACGGCAGATAGTACTTCATTTAAGGATCCTTTAGATAGGAAAATTGAATCCTTTCTAAGAAAAGCTTACTTATGTTCAGGTAATCTTCTTAGACCTGCTATATTTTTAGCGGATGTTGCTGCAGCTTCAACTTTTTGGTTAGAAGCTTTAGCGCAACAAGTAACAGATCATAATTTTATAGCATTATTATTATTCTATAACATGCTAATAATTTTATTGGTGATACCATCTTTTGATATCATTAGAGTTGATGTCAGGTATATGTCTCTAGCTATTTTAGCTAGAAAAGCTTTATGGATTAAACTTGGAATGCTGTCTTGTCTTCTAAGTCAACTTTGCTTTCCCTTTCTTTCCAGGGTAAATAATCATTTTCGTTCCTTTTCTCATAACAAGGAACAAAAGCCTGATCCTTCATCCTCAGGAGCGGTATCGGTTTGGAAACTATTTCCAGTTTGGAATATATCCAAGCTTTATAGAAACCTATAGCCAGCTCCTAAGTACCTATGAAGGTGCGGCCCTTATTCCAGCTCAGCTGGTATGGGGCAGATTACGTTTTTCTTCAAAGAAATTTGGATCAATTCCGTTCTTAATCTCTGGTTTCAGAAACATTGTTTCAGAAAGGTACAGAATTG
Source organism: Bombina bombina (assembly GCF_027579735.1). Lineage (NCBI taxonomy): Eukaryota > Metazoa > Chordata > Amphibia > Anura > Bombinatoridae > Bombina > Bombina bombina. The sequence continues at coordinate 434,941,763 of NC_069503.1, forward strand.
GCTTCAAGTTAAGGCCTCCTGCTAAGATTCTTTTCTTTCCCGTGTCCCAGTTAACACAGCAAAGGCTCAGCATTTCTGAAATGTGTTTCAGATCTAGAGTTGGCTGGAGTATTTATGCCAGTTCCAGTTCTGGAACAGGGGCTGGGGTTTTATTTTATCTCTTCATTGTACCAAAGAAGGTCAATTCCTTCAGACCAGTTCCGGATCTATCATTATTGAATCGTTATGTTAGGATACCAACATTCAAGATGGTTACTGTAGGACTATCCTGCCTTTTGTTTAGCAAGAGTATTATATGTCTACAATAGATTTACAGGATGTGTATCTGCATATTCCGATTCATCCAGATCATTTTTAGTGTCTGAGATTCTCTTTTTAGACAAGCATTACCAGTTTTGTGGCTCTACCGTTTGGCCTAGCCTCAGTTCCAAGAATTTTTTTCAAAGGTTCTCGGTGCCCTTCTTTCTGTAATCAGAGAATAGGGTTTTGGTATTTCCTTATTTGGACGATATCTTGGTACTTGCTCAGTCTTCTCATTTTCGAAGAATCTCATACGAATCGACTTGTGTTGTTTCTTCAAGTTCATGGTTGGAGGATCAATTTACCAATCAGTTCATTGATTCCTCAGACAAGGGTAACCTTTTTAGGTTTCTAGATAGATTCAGTGTCTATGACTCTGTCCTTGTCAGACAAGAGAAGTTTAACATTGATATCAGCTTTTCAAAACCTTCAGTCACAATCATTCCCTTTGGTAGCCTTATGCATGGAAATGTTGGGTCTTAGGACTGCCGCATCAGATGCGATCTCCTTTGCTCGTTTTCACATGCGACCTCTTCAGCTCTGTATGCTGAACCAATGGTGCAGGGATTACTCAAAGATATCTCAATTAATATCTTTAAACCGATTTTACAACACTCTCTGACATGGTGGACAGATCACCATCGTTTAGTTCAGGGGGCTTCTTTGTTCTTCCGATCTGGACTATAATCTCAACAG